>NC_092225.1:82665112-82892612 GCF_036320965.1 Panulirus ornatus | reverse complement strand
TACCTTAGCCACTTACATTGCCTGCTGGCAGGTCCAGCCTGTCATCTACAGCCATCTATGAACACGGTGTCCTCGCCGTCCATAGATAAGACGGCAAGCGAGTACATATTCCGCTACTGACGTACATTCTCGTGGCCATCCTGGCGTCACTGATGTTCCTTTGAAGTCGAAGGTCCCCCAGAGTGCAGAGGTTCATCAGCTACAGAAGGGACTCGTCGCTGAAATGACATTATCATAAGGACAGTTACGTCGGCAGAAGCAGCGCCCATCCTACGTCCATCGGGAGCCATCTATCTGGGCTCAATCCTGCCACCTTGTTCCAAGGTCTGGACTGGACTCGTTGACGTGAGGGTAGTCTCCGAGAAGAGTTACCATGACATCAGCACCTGTTCTACGTCCGGACTCATTCCTGTCAATCTGCCTTCATCTGCTCTGCTCCTGACGGACGGAGCTTCGATACTCATCCCACCTGAAGCTGGAGGTCACAACCACCAGCTGACGTGTTCCAGTTACCGTAGGGCCAAGTGCCGGTGCCATCAGGATTCTCGATCATCCATGATGCCACAGGATGGTATCCCGACAGACATCACACTTGCTGAGAGACCTCAGAACTAGAGCTAGCGATCGCGGGGGTTCTGTCTCACATGTACACTTAGCCGTAGTTCATAACTGCCCTCACTTTACACCTGCACTCTACTTAACTCTGTTATGTGGTGTACTCTTCATTCTGTACATTTAACACACCCGTTGCTACTCAATTTGGCGTTAAGCAAAGGATTCTCGTACCTTCAACTGTTCGAGGTGAAATAAGTATCTTGATGCGTATGTCCTAAAGTGAGTGACCAGGAGACTTATATAGTTCCCACTGTCGAATATCAGTTCAGCCTCCTCCTCCACCACCTTGTACCATGAGACAGAAACCGTTCAGGAAGGAGAGAAAAAGCAAGTGTAGAAACAAATGACGAACGGAAAAGACTGAAGAGGCAACAGAAAAAGGAAAGGACGAATTTAAGACAGATCAGCTGTATGGGCGGAGATGGCTTTCAGGAAGAGGAAAAGAAAAGTTATCAGTCCTCTGTAGCTGGAAATACGTAAGGCTATATATGCTCTGAAAGTAACCAGTGTCAGCTGAAGACAACTGCACTTAGAAAATTAGAGTTATTATTAGGGTTGTTAGCGATGTCTGCTTTGCCAGTGGATTCTTGCGTTACTGTACCCCAATACACACGTGTCACGAAAATCTAGGAATATTTACGTTCTACTCTCGAAGGAAGATTCATATTCTTCATTCCGGTGAATCATTATAAAAAGAAATCAACGATCCACCGCTGAAAATGGGTGGTGTTGGAAGGTCAACTCACCCTCTGTGTATTCAATATGGAGAGATCAAGAGAACACAGGTCACTAACCAGATACACAGGAGACGTAAATCCGACAAGCTTGCTTGTTATTCTCCATATCATTGTGCTAAATTTGCAGGGTAGATCAACGGACACACAGAGATGGGCAATGAAATTCCAGGATGAAGCATGGCCCCTCGAGTCTTGTGGAAAGGCAGAGCTTCATTTGGGGCTCCTCAGCAGAAAGCCATACAGGGCCCCACCAGCAGAGAGCCAGATTAGGGCCCTCCGGTGGAAAGCCATATGGGGCCCTCCAGTGGGAAGCCATACGGGGCCTTCAAGCAGAGAGCCAAATCAGGGCCCTCTGGTACACAGGAAGGACAGATAAGAGAGAAACTTGATGGTCTGAGACGAGGTTCTCTGCTATAAGCTCCTGGTCTAGATAAGTGGAAACACAATAGTGAAGCAGGAACCATGTAAGGTCCTCCGGCATCTTGGGGAGAACACAAGACCACTGGAGAAGCAGGACGTAAATTCCAAACAAAAGTGTGACACACAAGGAGTCAATAAGCCACAGAAGGTGGCCAGGGAACCTCAGGTGCTGGACAGTGATCCTTAGGAGGTGGCCCAGGGACCTCAGGTGCAGATGGCCGGTGGAACTCAAAGAAGGTGGCCACTTTTCTCTCCCTCTGTTTCAGTGTGTGTGTGTGTGTGTGTGTGTGTGTGTGTGTGTGTGTGTGTGTGTGTGTGTGTGTTATCCTTTTTTTGCAGGTGTATGAACGTGGACGCGTGTGTGTTAATCCAGGGTATAGCGGCGTGCTGTCCCGCAAAAGAGGAAAACACCTTATCCCTGGAACAGGTTCTTCCCTGGAACTCTATGACCTGGACACCCGCTATATATCAGAAAAATCACAACTGTTACACCCCGAATACTGACACCTTAAACTACTACAATCAATCCAATTAACTAGGTTCCTTGTGATTATCATTCCCCTAAGACCTTGATATCTGCTTCTTTTTTGCGGCGTAAGGTATTCAATTTGGTGTGTGTGGTCGGCAGGAACATGGTGGGTAAGTGTAGTGTGTCAGGCCATAAACCATAGCTAACAGCAGCTCCACACACCAGTCTTCTCTCACGCACCTCCAACCCAGAGCAACACTCGCCGCTCATTGGTCCAACGACGAGATCCACCACGCGCATCCACAGCCAATCAACGATCAGAACGCGATACTTCCACTACTAAACTGTCCAGTACGTGTGGGCCAAAGCGGTCCTGCTTTTAAATGACGCAACATTTTGCCTCCTTCGCTGGGGGCACCCGACCTCACCTGTGTAACCTCACATGATTACAGAAAAGCAGATGGAAATGAAGATTTATTGGCCTGTGTAATGGAACGTAAGTGGTCCACCCAGAGGAGTGGGCCCAGTACTTTACACAGCGGGGGAGCCTCAAAGCAGCTGCTGACCCAGTTAGAGACGTAGGTTCGATACGCAGCGCAACTGGGTAAGGGAGGAAGGAGGGCCGCTAGAGCAAGTATGGGCTTTGATGTGGGTTTACCCCGCCTCCCCCAGCATATTTTGAGCAATGGTCAGCTAATACAGAACAACACCTCAAGTCGAACCAGCAAGAATCATTACCCGAGGAGAGGAAACCTCCCTTCCCACCCCCTAAGCACCCACAACACCCAGTAACGCAGAACTGAAGTAAAGTGTTTTTCACGGGAGTCTGTTTTTCCCTCAACGTAAATACACTAAAATCTCTCAAACGCACAGAATACGTGAATAGAAGCTTTGTACTCACGAGAAAATCCAGACGAAGGTCTTCAGTTCCTGCAGAGAAGTGCGGGCAATGTCGAAGTTCAGATGACCTATCGTGCACTAAGGCAACAGTCATGACACGTGACTTGCCCTATCCATGCGTCATGCAACACTAGGGCTAGACGGTCGTACTCCATAAGTACCAGAGATAACGTATAGAAACGATGTAGTCACACCACTGGCAGATGGTCACATCTCTAGTGGAGGGTCGCACCATTGATGTAAGGTCACACCACCAGTGGAGGGTGGCATTCGTGGTGGAAGGTCACACTACAAGTGAAAGATTGCACCACTGGTAGGAAGGTCTCACCGCTAGTGAAAGTTCACACCACTGGCAGATCACACAACTAGTGGAAGGTCGCACCACATGTAGGCCACACTACATATCGAAAGATCACACTGTTGGTGGCAGGTCACACATAAAGTGGAAGAACACAACACTGGTGGAAGGTCACACACTGAGTGAAAGCCATCACACACGTGGTAGAAAGTCAAGCAATTGATGGAGATTCACAACTTAAATGGAAGGCCACTCACTCGTTTTAGCTCTTATGTGATATCATGACAACTGGAACTCGGTGTATATATTTTGCAAGATCTAATTCATTCATGAGGCCGTCAAATCTACTCTTAAAATTGCTTTACTGCATGTGCTATTCCACTATCATCCACACTATCCCATCATGTTGGCCCCCCAGTCAGTCTCCTCTTCACTCGAGCAGCATCATAAAAACATTTTTCTTTTTTCACGAGTCCCGACCAGTGGTGATCCGAAGGCAGGCATCAGCATACACTATCACGGAAATCCTTGGCTTACAAGCTTTCAGTCCAGGGACGTGGGTTTCATGCTGGGATGTTCGAGTATCATCTGCGATTACTTTCCAAAACAACTACGTTCTACCTGCTGTTAATTTCAAAGTCATTACGATTGTTCTACACCTTCAGCTTGTTTTAGTTTTTCCATCTGAGTAACAGCACTTGATAAGCCAGCACTTATATGGATGCTACACCAAGTGGCCCACGCTCCCTGTACACTCATTGTCTTAACGAAATGGTCCATGTTGGATTTTGTTGCCCACCGTATCAAAACACATTTGCTTTCTCGTCGGAAGTGCCAAATTGCCCTTAACTGGCTTTAATGTCGTGCATGGTACTTCTTTGGGAACCATAATATTCTGTCAAATCGCTTTCGGAAATTTTCAGTCTGTGTTTATCAACATATCAAATGTATTCATAATGCGTCCCTTTCCTTAGCATGGTAACGTCTTGCAATGATTCTCAGTCCACACTTAGCAAGCACAGTTTTCACCAATATATGACTATATTTCACAATAATACATCCTTATGTACTCTATACAACAATGTTTCCCACTGGTTTGGTCTCCTCTTGGAGAAAATCAAGATAATATCGAACACACAACCCTGGAGCACATCACTACTTCACATGGAAACAAAGAGAAAGGGAAACAAAAGTTAAGCCAATCACATGTCCACGTTCCCTTGTGTCGCGAATAATTTGGACCAATCACAGCACAGTATCCCGTCGGCCATCTTTTCTTTTTTTCTCCTTTCATTCTTTAGATCAAGGAAGTTCTATTCAGGAAATTCAGCACCTCCATTATTCTCTCGGTATATTATTAAGTAGTGCTAAAAGTTGCACTAGCGCTATCTTATCGGTGAGGTGGTATGTCGTAAAGGAGAACGCATAGAGAAAGGTTAGGATTAATATTCTAACTGAATGACACCACATCGAGGATTTTGTTAACATTATACAACAAGGAATCGTATCATTTTGTTTTTAAAAATATATTTACAATTTACAGCTTCTGTAAACACACCTTACATATTTTTTACAACTAATGGTAAATAAATTAAAAGTTATATGAAAAAAAAATATCCATTTACCTATACCTAATGAAATGATTCAATAATCAAGTATGGGATGGATCATACAACCCCAAATACTACATGCTCATAAAAGAAAATAAAAGTAAATAAAATGCAAACAAATAAGCTTGTACAGCAACGTGTGAACACACAGACAACACATGCAAACGCCTCTACCAATACAGCGAGGAAAAGAAAGTACACGAGTTGATAAAACACCTCTGTAACAACAACAAAATTATCAAGTATACACACAGATATCTTTTCCTCCTAAACAATATGAAATAAGAACGAAATTCTCATAGAACTGGAAATAGATCAGTAGAGCAAACAGGGTAGCTAAAAGGTTTTTCGTATTTTGCTTTGAATGTGGCTACTTAATGTTTCAGTTACATATATATTCCGTTCTGACGATAGAAATACCTGCGGAGCATTATTGAATGATAATGAATAAAGTAATAACGGTTATGTACATCAAGGAAATTGCAGGGTTAATCAACGTAAGTAAAAGTAGCTAATACACTTGTGAAATATACTAACATATTTGTCTCTTGCTGAGGATCACGCTATATCGTCTGTTTGTTTTCATCCCGTGTCAAGTTGATGATGCATTTTTATGGACGTGACTGGTTTATTTGACTATATCACTAAAGAGTAAAAGAAATCTTAACTACTAGGAAGATCAGATGATGTTTTGGTAGATTCCTTTGAATTTTTTATACAAGGGCATTACCTACTTTTACTTTCATCAATTCCATATACCACGCTACCGTAACATCATTCAATAAAATTTAATTTTCCAGATCATGCTAAGCAGGTATTATGTGTAATCACAACGAATTATATATAATGGATGTATAACATATATAACCATTTCCCAAAATTATTATCGATGCGGAGCTAAACTGACAAATTACCAAGCTCTTGAATTTCTGCTATTATTTTCCCTACTTGGTATAGTCTATATTGACATTTTACAAGTGTATTACCTACCGATATAGCAATTAATCCCTAATTTACCCTTATCTACATAACCTTCATTGTTCGATAAATCATAATAATCTAATCACGCTCCACAACATTTTCTATGATCCATAAACATAAGATTTCCATTATTGAACACAATCTGTCAATATTCAACGTCAAGAGCAATTCAGAGCAAATTCAGACAATTATTCTGAAATATATATATATATAGAATCTATAAAAAGAACCTTATCTAACTTTTCCTAGCAACCTAAATATACCGCACTTTCCCCTGTCATCTGAGACAAAAAATGTGATGACTACTGCATTCCTTTGGGCTCAGGATTGTTCCCGTGTGATCAGTGATCGCCCAGTGTTTTTCATTTCCTCCAACTGCACGCAACTGATATCATATGGCACAAGGAAGATGTCTGCAATGTTTTGTGTAAATATCGACTACGCTACCGATAATTGAGGTAAATATAGGCTCGTAAATGAAGTTAGGATCGGCTTTGTTGCATGTTATTGATCTATGATTATTTCACAGACTTTTATCGGAATTTCCAGGAACATACCTCGCCTAAAATTTGGGTGGAAAAAAAAAAATAAAAGACAAACCAATCATGCTCCCCGGTCTAAGTCATTTGAACTAAAGATAAGGAGTCTCTTGATATGCGTTTCATCCAGTGTTTACTTCCGTGGTGCCCCTAAACTTAACTTTGCCATTTTATGGACGATTCTGGAAATTTTTCTTTCATGCAGAGTGAGTTCAGTTTCATATATCTCCATGATTCTAATAGTTTCTGTCTCATTCACCTTACACTGCAATCTAAAGAATGTACATAATTCACGAAAGATAATGAGAAGTATTTGATACATGGCCATTAGTTATATCCAGCCTGGTAATGTGACGAAGCTATTTTTCGTGTAGCGGCATCTAGCGTTGAACAAAAATATAAGATATCGATTTAACGTTAAATTGGCATCACACAAACCTAGGGAGAGTTAAATTTCCTGTATACATGTCACCTGCTGGAAACTGCAAGACCGCGAAGTATCTAAACAACTCATGAGACTACGGAGAATTTAGCTATTTTGCCGCCATGTACACGTTAGTTGTACACGGCAACCCCATAACCCCTTTACGTGGATTGAGAACATGCAGCAGCCAAAGGGGAACCACGGAAAGGTTTGTAGGGCCTGGTTTGGACAGGGGTCTTTGGTTTCGGTGAATTACAGCATGAAATGGATGTCAGTGAATGAGGTCTACCTTCGTCTGTTTCTGATGGTACCTTTCTACCAGTTTTCCGCGTTAGCGCTAGGAAAAACGAAGAAAGGCACATCCACTTACATACATACGTACACCACACACACACACACATATGTATGCATACATACACATATACACATATGTGTACTCCTCCAGTGTAGCTCTCCGTCAGTATAACAATGGAACTGGTATATTAAACGGGACTGTCATTCCACTCCTCCAGTATAGCCATGGGACCATCATGCACTCCTCCAGTATAGCTACAGAACCATCATCCACTCCTCCAGTATAGCTACAGGACCATCATCCACTTCCTTCAGTATAGCTACAGGACCATCATCCACTCTTCCAGTATAGCTACAGGACCATCATCCACTCCTCCAGTATAGCTACAGGACCATCATCCACTCCTCCAGTATAGCTACAGAACCATCATCCACTCCTCCAGTATAGCTACAGAACCATCATCCACTTCTCCAGTATAGCTACAGAACCATCATCCACTCCTCCAGTGTAGCTACAGAACCATCATCCACTCCTCCAGTATAGCTACAGAACCATCATCCACTCTTCCAGTATAGCTACAGGACCATCATTCCACTCCTCCAGTATAGCTACAGAACCATCATCCACTCCTCCAGTATAGCTACAGAACCATCATCCACTCCTCCAGTATAGCTACAGGACCATCATCCACTCTTCCAGTATAGCTACAGAACCATCATCCACTCCTCCAGTATAGCTACAGAACCATCATTCCACTCCTCCAGTATAGCTACAGGACCATCATCCACTCTTCCAGTATAGCTACAGGACCATCATCCACTCCTCCAGTATAGCTACAGGACCATCATTCCACTCCTCCAGTATAGCTACAGGACCATCATCCACTCTTCCAGTATAGCTACAGGACCATCATCCACTCCTCCAGTATAGCTACAGAACCATCATCCACTCCTCCAGTATAGCTACAGGACCATCATCCACTCCTCCAGTATAGCTACAGGACCATCATTCCACTCCTCCAGTATAGCTACAGGACCATCATCCACTCCTCCAGTATAGCTACAGGACCATCATCCACTCCTCCAGTATAGCTACAGGACCATCATCCACTCCTCCAGTATAGCTACAGAACCATCATCCACTCCTCCAGTATAGCTACAGGACCATCATTCCACTCCTCCAGTATAGCTACAGGACCATCATCCACTCCTCCAGTATAGCTACAGGACCATCATTCCACTCCTCCAGTATAGCTACAGGACCATCATTCCACTCCTCCAGTATAGCTACAGGACCATCATCCACTCCTCCAGTATAGCTACAGGACCATCATCCACTCCTCCAGTATAGCTACAGGACCATCATCCACTCCTCCAGTATAGCTACAGGACCATCATCCACTCCTCCAGTATAGCTACAGGACCACCATTCCACTCCTCCAGTATAGCTACAGGACCATCATCCACTCTTCCAGTATAGCTACAGAACCACCATCCACTCCTCCAGTATAGCTACAGGACCATCATTCCACTCCTTAAGTACAGCAAAGGGACTGTCATTCTAATACCCCCGGTATAACAACGGCGCTGTCTATCCGTTCCTCCAGTACAGCAAATATTATATTCAGATATTTTAATTACACGAATTTCAACATTATGTAACATTATGAAAGGCATAGCACGTAATAATACGTCATGACAGTGCGTCAGAATCTGTAATATTCTTCACTTCATTAGAGATTTTCATTAAAACTTTTTGCATTCTATTTCAATACATTATGAGTTTTATGTTCGGTCACACATGATGTCGAAACGCTAGACTCCCAGAGCTCTTTGTTGACACCGCTGGCCCGATCACCTCGCGAGCGTTGACTTCCACCCGCAACGCCACTCATACAACGTTGACTTCCTCCTAGAAAGATATACGTGCTCCTCTGACGTCATTCATACACATGCATGCTCTGAACTGAATTCTTCCGTATGGGTGTACGTAAAGGAGGTAGTAGAGTATATACTGTACACTGGCGCCCGGGTCACTCTGAGGTTCGATCAACGAAGCAAGTGAGGAAAGTGTTTTCATGGCCCGACAGATGTCGCCCCGTATAGTGTGTCTGAGGGAAGACGGGCGTGAAGGGGAGAAGGGGGGATGGTGCGAAGAGAGGAGGGTTAGGTGTGGGATGCGAATGACGTCACGAAACTCCCAAATACAGATAACGTAAGGATTGTGATGACGATGATCCACAGTATTGAGGACACAGAGAGATTTATTACAATTATCGTAAAAGTACGATAAAGAACATACACCTCCGTTAACGATGAGAAAGGTGGAAATGAAGATGAACCAGTTGGGAAATTTCTTTTGATGAAAGGTAATAAAAGTATTCTACATGCATATTTTCCGGCATTTAGTATCCGGTATATTACGAACGGTTTTGTAAGGAAGATAACATGGCATACACTGGTATAACACGATGATATAGTTATTCATTGTGAGGTTGTTACCACAGTAATTACAACACTGCCAGGTCTCTCTCTCTCACAACTGGAATTGGTGACGAACAGCCTACCTGTTTCCTCCCTGCCCCCAACCCCTCTCCACTCCACGGGTTCCTGACTGACGTGTTTCAGGGCATCTCATCAGCGTTCTTCCGGACGGCATGGGGAGGTTTCTGTTGATGTATATTTCATTTTGACAATCAGCCTATGATACCGTAGTCATGCTGTCCCTCAATAATTCAGCCCTTCCATTACTGGGGACGTCCACCTAGCAGTGGACTGAATATGTTAAAATACAGAGTTTCTATCGGAGGGAAATCCTCAGTGATGTGTTCAACCCACGGCTGTCAAATGCCGATGTTTCATTACCTCGTTCCTCGTAGTTTAGTATGAGGGAGATCTTTAAATATCCAACAGTTATCAGCAGCTATGATACTTTAATCATTAGTAGGGTATTATGAAGGCCATCTTCCTCTCAGTGATGTGTGGTGGGACCAGACCGTCAAAACAGATAGCTTACGGCCACATCGCCTGACCTCTTGGCTGGTACGTCCCGCTAGCGCCTCTCATCACACCGACAGTGACCCCTGTCGTCTGCTGGAAAGTCTCTACATTGTGGCTGCAGGTCACCACCCGCCCTCTCTCCTGGTACTGGATTACTAAAAGGTGTGGTTCATGGACGGTCTTGAAGAGAGGAGTTCGAGGTGGTGTGATAGTGTCTTATATATATATATATATATATATATATATATATATATATATATATATATATATATATATATATATATATATATATATATATATATATGTATCTTTTTTCTTTCATACTATTCGCCATTTCCCGCGTCAGCGAGGTAGCGTTAAGAACAGAGGACTGGGTCTCTGAGGAAACATCCTCATCCAGCTCCCTTCTCTGTTCCTTCCTTTGGAAAAAAAAAAAAAAGAGAGAGGGGAAGATTTCCAGCCCCCCGCTCCCTTCCCTTTTAGTCGCCTTCTACGACACGCAGGGAATACGTGGGAAGTATTCTTTCTCCCCTATCCCCAGGGATAATATATACATATATATATATATATATATATATATATATATATATATATATATATATATATATATATATTGGAAAGGATCACAATTTTGCGCGTGATCAAGATATTCCTATGAGTCCACGGGGAAAATGAAACACGAAAAGTTCCCAAGTGCACTTTCGTGTAATAATCATATCATCAGGGGAGACACAAGAGAGGAATATAACAGTCAGTTGATATACATCGAAGAGACGAAGCTAGGACGCCATTTGGTAAACATGAGGATGTGATTATTACACGAAAGTGCACTTGGGAACTTTTTTGTGTTTCATTTTCCCCGTGGACTCATAAGAATATATATATATATATATATATATATATATATATATATATATATATATATATATATATATATATATATATATATATATATACATACATATATATATATATATATATATATATATATATATATATATATATATATATATATATATATATATATATATATATATATATATATGACGTCCATGCTTTACGAGAGAGAGAGAGAGAGAGAGAGAGAGAGAGAGAGAGAGAGAGAGAGAGAGAGAGAGAGAGAGCACCGTGAGCAGGATACACACGTATGTTCGTCACTTGACAAATACAGCGGGCGGTAATCACCTACAGAGAAACGTTACCAACAAAAAGAAAAAAGAAAAAAAAGCTGAAGCCCTCATCACTAGCGCTCCAGTAATTATCTTTAATTTGGTAAAAATAATGTCAATTGGTCTGTAAGTGACCATAATTAACTCAATCATACCTTAATGAAGAACCACAACTAGCAGCAATTTTCTGTCCTTTGTGATGTGTGCTGGACGCCAGTGGAAGACATCACGCCCAACGCTTCCGTACACGGTAGTCGACTACCTCTCTGACCTGACCTGACAACACTGGTGGGCGACCCAACTGTTGAATATTTGGCCCGTGCCAGTAAAGCCAGCTGACCTCCCCCCCCCCCCCCCCCTCTCTCTCTCTCTCTCTCTCTCTCTCTCTCTCTCTCTCTCTCTCTCTCTCTCTCTCTCTCTCTCTCTCTCTCTCTCTCTCGTAAAGCATGGACGTCATGACCAACGCGTTCGTAGTATACCTCTTTCCCTTCCAGAGGTTCCTCAGAGAAGCTAGCCACACACACACACAACACACCTGCTGCGCTCATGATGACGGCAAGACAGATTCCTAAACGACAGATGTGGCTCCCTATGGGCAGGGGTGGGTGGCGTGGGAGACGTGATCCCCCCTCCCTCCTCACCCCCTCGTGCGAGTACGTGGGAAGGACAGATAGCAGCACGAGACCTGATGGTCCACGACGAGATCATCTCTCGCACTGGCCTGAAAACAGTGGCAGAAATAGGATAGCGAAGCAGATCCCCAACACTGGAGGATTACTACTAGTTGAGAGCATCATGAGCCGGGGCGACTGGGGCGGTGTTACTGGGGAACCGGGAGGTGAGGTGATGCCCTTGGAGAGAGAGAGAGAGAGAGAGAGAGAGAGAGAGAGAGAGAGAGAGAGAGAGGAGGAGGAGGAGGAGGAGGAGAGGTGGGGGTGTCCACATTATAAGAGCTACCCGCTTGAGAGACTCCACACCCTCACCCAGACGCCATCACCAGGCAACGCTCTGCGTGCCTGCCGTCATGACATCAGAGAACACACGGAGCACCGAGGCTCGGGCGGGCCGTCTTCGACATCGCCTCCGGCGGGAGACGACACTTGAACCCAGATCCAAAAAAATTTTGTCCACAGAGTTTTAAAGATAAGTGACTCTGACTTCGTCTCTCTCTCTCTCTCTCTCTCTCTCTCTCTCTCTCTCTCTCTCTCTCTCTCTCTCTCTCTCTCTCTCCCCCCTTCCTATCTTTCACCTCACAGCCAGGGCTCCTCAGACAGCGGCTGCCACTCTCCGTCCCCCGTGGTGAGAGTCCTTCAAGCAGCCCCTCCAGGTCCTCAAATGTGAAACGTCTTCCCTAAAAATCCTAACCTTCTCCACCTAGAATCATTCTCTTTACTTTCTTTAATTCGCGGCACACGTCCGTGTGTGTGTGTGTGTGTGTGTGTGTGTGTGTGTGATGGAAAGCGCCTCTCCTACCTGGATCATGTCATCATACACAACAAAGCCGGATCAACAAGGCTACCGCTTGTATTTCCCAGAGTTTTACATATCAAAGTGTGATGGATCTAGAGTGATTGTGTATATATATATTCTCGTACTGTCGGCTGCTGGCAACATTCTGAAGCTTTCACAGGAAAGTTTGGTGTGATAACACGCCAGTCGTTTCCCTTCTAGAAGACGAGGAGCATCAGACAAACGCTTGGTTGTATTAAAGTAATATTCTGAGTTAATAATATGCAAACGCTTCCTCCAGGGAAGGCGAGCAGCCTCGAAAAGAAGAAACATTTTTTTCCAGAAAACTGTTCGACATGATCGTAAAAAATTGTTATGAATACATTTGCGTCTTGAAGACAGTACCACTGAGGAGTTGTTTATGGCTCTTGTTAACCCTGTGTGGGGAAGGGAATGGATGAAAGCTCCTACTGGAGTAGACGAAGTAGAATTGGACTTCCGACCCACGTAGTGTGTGTGTGTGTGTGTGTGTGTGTGCGTGTGTGTGTGTGCCGACCTCTGTAGATAGTGAGGTGGAGGAGGACCAGCCACGGGTCTTGATGCTGTAGACACGTCCCTCCTCCCTCACAAACATGCATGATGGCCACTGCCCACCTCCAGCACGGAGGAGTCACACAGTGATGAAGAACGAGACTTGGAAGAGGAAGAAAATATCTAAGTCTGAATGAAGATACCATGAGGATAACGACATGGAATAATATAGTAGATAAGACGACGAGAAGCACATGAATGTATCGAGTTGAAGATGTGAAAGTGTATCATGGTCAATCAGAGAGAGAGAGAGAGAGAGAGAGAGAGAGAGAGAGAGAGAGAGAGAGAGAGAGAGAGAGAGAGAGAGAGAGTCGATGAAGTTTGAGGTAGATGAGGCTGGACATGACTGAGGTAAGCAAAGTCTTCCGGTAAAACTGGATCTTGTTAGGACAGCTGGCAGACATGAGATAAATTTCGTCTGAAAACCCCGTATCTGAATCTCTCTCTCTCTCTCTCTCTCTCTCTCTCTCTCTCTCTCTCTCTCTCTCTCTCTCTCTCTCTCTCTCTCTCTCTCTCAATCAGCAGATATCGACATTGCCACGTGTGACAGTTTACAACAAGCAATAAAAGGTTGAGATTCGATCATTCTGGAGGATTTCAATCTTGCAGAAATAAACTGGCGAACTGTTTGAGGAGCAGAAAGTGATTCCGCTAAACTTATTGAATTTGTCAAAGATAATTTTCTCCACCAAACCGTCACAGACCCAACGAGTCACGGTTAAGTATGTACTAACATAGGTAGATCATCTGAATGTTAACAGCACAGAGAGATAAGTTCAAGGTTAATAATACTAACACAAACAGATAAGATGAAAATTAATAGCACAGAGAGATAAGTTGAAGGTTAATAATACTAACACAGATAGATAAGATGAAAATTAATAGTACTAACAAAGATAAGTTGAAGGTCATTAGTACTACACAGATAGATAAGTTAAAGGTTGATAGTACTAACAAAGAGAGATAATTTGAGGGTTAATTGTACCAACACAGGTAAGTTGAAGGTTAATATTACTATCACAGACACGTTACACGTAAATAGTGCAACACGCATTGACAAGTTGAAGGTTAATAAAGGTCGTAGTCCTGATCGTTTCTATCCATAAGTAACTAAAAACGACAAACCACTGACCTGTATTTGCTATACATCTCTCCAGGATGGAATAGACTGGCAGGACTGAAGACTGGCAGACTTTATCACTAGATTCAAAAGAGGAAACCGTCCTATTAGCCTTATGCTAACTGTATGCTAACTTCTGGAGTAACGAAGCAGCCAAGAAAGCCAATGGGGTGTTAGGATCTATCAACAGAAACTTACATACAAAGACAAGGATGTGGTATGCCAATGTACATACGTATAGTTAGACACTACCTCTAATATGTAGTGCCGTTCTGTTCCCACTTCCTTCCCCAACTCTAAGTAAGAATATTCTTAAGTTAGACGCAGTGCAGCGAGGATCAACTCCTTACGTAACAAACCATGTGAGGACAGACTGTGAAATTTATATTCGTTCCCTCTAAGCAAGACGCGGCTTCGAGAAAGTTAATACAAAATGTTTTGAAATGGAGGATTCAGTAATGTGATATAGAAAACATCTTTGCTTTTACACCAGTGCTACCAACGAGAGGTCATCGAGTTAATCTGGATTACACACAATTATTTACTAATGACATTGTTGACTCATGGCATAAGCTCCCAGAATATGCCGTTCAAATCAACACAATTGATACTTTCAAAGTTAGGCTTGATCATCACCTGTAACTCTCCGGTACTGAATAATCCTTTTAACTATTCATTATAACGTAGTGGCATATCATGCTTATCTTTTCAACCACTGATCTCGCTTTGGTCATGATACGGTAAACTATCAACAATGGTCAATCCGCGTCACCTGCTCTATGGGAACAAGAAGGAATTAATGTATGATTCCTCCCACATCAGGAAATGATATAGACATGATCATGAGTTGTGAGGCTTGAGCTTAAAGTTTATCCTGATCATTGCATATCCATTTCTTCTCCTGCATGTAAGGAGACTACGTCTCTTTCTGTAGTGTTAACGTCAGACCAACTCGCTTGGATCTGGTGATCTGCATAACTCTCTCTCTCTCTCTCTCTCTCTCTCTCTCTCTCTCTCTCTCTCTCTCTCTCTCTCTCTCTCTCTCTCTCTCATTTGACCCCAGCCTCGCGACTTACCGCATCCTGCACAACCTCTTGTTGTGGAAGGATTAAACAACACTTGCTTCGTGTTGCCTCACAGCAGACGACACAAGGTCATCGGTGTTGATCCGTTGCCGCGGGGTCAGTGGTTGAGTTGATAGCATGGTATACCACTACGTTATAACGATCAGCTAAATGAATATATTCAATACCGGGGAGTAGCAGGTGATGACCAAAGCCTAGTTCTGAACATTATTAATTGTGTTGCTCTGAACAACGCACGTTTCGGGAGCTTATTCCAAACGTCCGTCGTGTCAGTTGGTGAAAATATATTTCGTGGAGTCTAGGTTAACTCAGTGATCTCAAATCTTTAGCCCATGCCCCTCTCTCTCTGGATGCACGAGAGGGAATGGACTAAAAGTGAAAGGTCACGTGAAGACTGGCTAAGACGATTAGTTCACTTTCTTTTCTCTCTCTCTTAAGAAGCGTGGACTTCAGGGTGACGGTATATAAATTTTCACAATGCTGAATAAACTCGACCCTGAGAATCACGATCTTTTTCAGATACAAAAAAAATAGAATACAGTTACTGAGGCAAACTGAATACGACAGCATATTCTGAGTTATTAACCTTCTTTCTTATGTTCTCTAATTTTCTCAGTATCATCCTACCATTAAGCGGGAGCTGAAACACCAACTGTCCAGTTATGCATTTTCATTTCAATCAAGCTTTCTCCTTCACAGAGGCATCATCAGGAATTTACAAAAAAAAAAATAAAAGCTGCGCGACAAAAGTAGGATATCATATGTAAAACGCAAACAAAATATATTCAATTCTATATGTATATATATATATATATATATATATATATATATATATATATATATATATATATATATATATATATATATATACATATATATACATATATATACATATATATACATATATATACATATATATATATATATATATATATATATATATATATATATATATATATATATATATATATATATACTCTGAGCACTAGAAAATATCATTGTTGAACGCTGTTAATGCAAAGACCATGAATATCTCCAAAAACCGTTTGGATAAACTGTTCATCCGTTCAGGAATCTACTGAATAAACACAGGGGGAAAATCTGTATACATATTAATTGCTTTTCCAATTCCAGAATCTAAGAACATATTGACGCGCAGCAGAGGATGGAATGGCACAGCAATACTTTATAGTAAGATTTCCCTGACGTTCTATCCTGTTACATTTCACGCAGGTTTACTTCATCAATGCACGTTTTTTTCTTCCTCTCTATGGAGAGAGAGAGAGAGAGAGAGAGAGAGAGAGAGAGAGAGAGAGAGAGAGAGAGAGAGAGAGAGAGAGAGAGAGAGCCTTCTTACTGTTCTCTCCTTACCTCATCCACTCAGAAACAATAAAATCGAAGTTTGAAAATAGGTCTCTCTGTTGTACGTCTTATCCATGTACTCCTTTGCATTCTATGTACCTCTCTCTCTCTCTCTCTCTCTCTCTCTCTCTCTCTCTCTCTCTCCCCTCACCACCCATCTTCATCAGGGAGTTGGTTGACCCCTCTCACGCTCGACCTGAGGTAGGTGGTGTTGGCCTGCCGGGTGCTGGCTGTGGTTGCGAGGCGTTGGTCCAGACGGTAGCCAGAAAACGGAAGTTTATCAGGGGGAGGCTCAAGTAATTAACCCCACCACAATATTGGGGAAGTCTTAATTGATATACCAACACTTAATTGGCGAAAATAAATCATCCTCTGGGATAATGAAGGAAAAACTAATCCCTCTGGCGAATTTATTTGGCATTATCTATGACTCCAATCAATACATGAGTCCAGTTGTATAATGAATGGGGTCAGATTGAGGGAAAATTACGATAGTTTATAGGCAATACAATCTGCAGGAATACGGAAACCTACCCGCCCGCCGTTCATTAAGGAAGTGCACAGAGGTCAGGTGAGGTGAGGGGTCACCATGGAACGTCTCCGGGTCGTTACCACAAACCCTCTGCAGCGAAGAGTAAAATACTTGTATTTGTCTTGATATATTAAATTTCGTAAATACTCGTAAAATGTAAGATCTCGAGAAATATTTCAGCTCGTGTGCCTGTGAGGACGTCCGTGGTGACAGCGCGCGAAGACCGAGTTTAAGAGATCATAAAGTTGCCTGTATGGCGGGGAGGGGCGTAGCGAACGCGACATCCATCACGAGGAAGAACTGTCTGAGTCGAGTTACTTTGGGCGGGATTCACTTCAGGAAGAGGCGAGTACGAAACATTATGATAAGTTATCAGACCATCTTACCTCCATTGCCAAGATGGGGCCCCAGGTACGTGAAGGTTAATGTACGGGAACTCCTTCGAGGAGAACTGAAATCATCTTCAACCCGGTCGATTTCCCCTTTGATGACGACATTACGCTTCGATTTCATATTGATAAAGACAAAGTCGACGGATCCCTCCATCCCTACAAAGCTCTGGACTTACTAATGTCGTGTGGGAAGCATTATGACAAGTGCCAAACCAAGCAGCGGGTGGACCAGTGCGAGGGTCCGTCAGCAAACACTGGTTATCCGTCACGAAAACGAGAGATGTCTCGCCTTCTGACTCGTTATTTTCATTCTCCTCTCGTTCTCCTCCTCCTCCTCCTCCTCCTTTCTTTCTCCTTTTTCGCCACTCTCGTCAACTATCTGTTCCTCCTAGTTCCCCTATATCATCAGGAGGCGCCTCCCTCCCTCCTCCGTATGAGAGAGCCATGGACCGAAGGTGGTGTGGCAAGCTGTGGGTAGGAGGCACAGCCCAGGGATGAGGAACTAAGTGACAAGAAGCGGAGGATGTTATCGGGAGCCGCGCCCGCCCCGCCAGATGAAGAGGCCATTGCCAGAATTTACTGCCATAAAAAGTGAAGGAGAGTCGGTAGTGCCTACTTTATCCCGTGACGGAGGAAGGCAGGAGGAAGTAAGTGAAGATAACGATACCAGGCAGGGGACATGTTGGCCAGGTATTACTCATGCCAGGGTAGCACGACGCTGGGGGGAGAGAGAGAGAGAGAGAGAGAGAGAGAGAGAGAGAGAGAGAGAGAGAGAGAGAGAGAGAGAGAGAGAGAGAGAGAGAGAGAGAGAATATTCAGTATGGATAAGTATATGGTCGATGGATACAGAGCTCCTCTGTTCCGGCGACACGTTGTCATTCTGCCGCCTTGCTCAGGCTACGCCTCACAGTCTACCGACCAAACACACAGAGCATTCTATGGTCATCCATCCAACGATAGCAGACAGTGTCATATGACTCAGATATGCTGTACATTTGTACAGTATCTGGTCCATATATATATATATATATATATATATATATATATATATATATATATATATATATATATATATATATATATATATATACTATTGATGATAGTTATGACGGTGAAATCGCAATTCAGTACTTCATTTTGATTTTATCTAGCATGTAATTTTTCTATACATGGAGCACTAAACGTTTCACAGAGTTTAAGTATAATTATTCTCATCTATGTTCCTTGGGACATTACGCATACACAGCCCAAAATTTATTGATGAAGAGTTTGAGAACATATATTCTATTGGATCCAAGTTAAAGTATCATAGACCTCCACTGACAATCCCTTAAATTGGCGCAGAAATCATTTTACAGATTTAAACCCAAACTTCCCTTAATACCAGGAATCTTTTAGTTCTCCCTTTTAGAGATAATTCTACATTACTTACCAGGTTGCTTAAATCCTTTCAATGTTAATGTTGCCTTCAGCAATAACAATACAATATCTCAATCAGTAACTCACCAGAATGTTCTACGGGATGTTTATATAAAGTATCCTGTAAAAACTGTAATATGCTTTGTGTTGGGCAGACTGGTAAGGATCTTAATGTTAGACTCAAGCAACATAAATCAAGTGTAAGAACAGGACAAGAATCAAATGCTTTGTTTAATCTTGTTGAAAATCATGATCACTGTATTGACTGGAGTAATGCCAACTCAGTTATCTACCCTAACTACTTTATCAAGAGAAATATCATTAAATCTTCTATCATCAATATACAAAGAATTGTAACATTGATATTAGGAAAGATCTAAACAAACTGGATAGCTTTATTGAAGACAAAATTTGTAAACAATTCCCTTTCTTGTCCATATAATAAGATCTTATGACATGCATATTGCCAGACTTAAACACACCCGAACACCACCAACCTCAAAAACACAAGGTTTTGAGAGTAATGGAACAACAAATTAGGGTAATAAAGCACCATATTCTATGGCATATCAGAACTCATTTCAGAAAATCCTCACTAAAAGACACTGTACGTCCTTTAAACTGAGGTTCGCTGAGCCTGAAACACCGAGCGATGAAGACAAATTGTATACCATCTAATATTACGGCACTTTGCACTGTAACGCCGGTAGTTTCAGCAAAAATATTGTATATTTCCTTTCAAGTATTTATTCAAGTCAATTAGGACAGAATTTCATTGTAATACAACAGTTTTTTTTAATTGAAAATCATTCGACAAGCGATAGCGGTAACATTTTTTGAACAACGAAAGAAAGCGAAAGTCGACTGTTTTCCTCATGATCTTATCCCGCTTTCCCCTGTAATACGTAAGTCATCTCAGCAAAACTATTACATTTCCGCGAATGTTTTATACCAACCACAGTATGAATAGAATATCACTGAAACGTAACAATATATCAACAAACAAAAGAATACTAAAATACGAGTAACATCTCTTGAACATTGGAAGGTTAGGTAAATTCTTTTGTTTTCGTCATGTATTTTATCCTATTTTACGCTGAAATACGTTTCAGCAAAACAAGTATTCATTTCTGAGAATATATTCATTCAGGCACAGTGACGGTAAAATATACATGTAACAGTTTTTTTTAAATGAAAACGATTCAGAAACCACGTACCGTCTAGCTGATAAGGCAGAGTCATGGTCGCGGAGGCTCTGCACTGCCCCTTCCTAAGCAGCCTTTAATTTACCGTACGTTGAAATTGTGTTGATAGTCTTATTGTCTTCCTTCTTATTTTTCAGAAATATGACAACTTTGTTTATAATACAATATTACGGTATTTTCAATTACTAATTAGTACATACTTTACGTTTCCATTGTTTACTGGCAGTAACTGGTAAATATTTTCCATGTCTGAAGCTAGGACGCCATTTGGCAAAAAAGTTTACCAAATGGCGTCCTAGCTACGTCTCTTCGTTTTATATAAACTGACTTATATTTCTTTCTTGTATCTCCCCTGATATGTAATTATTACACGAAAGTGCACCTGGAAATTTATCGTGTTTAATTTTCCCCATGGACTCATAGGAAAACACACACACACACACACACACACACACACACACACACACACACACACACACACACACATATATATATATATATATATATATATATATATATATATATATATATATATATATATATATATATATATATATATATATATAAACAATAAGAAGAGCCAAATCGCAGTGATGCATCCCACTCCAATATGCACGCAGGACAATAATATCTAATCCAGCATTGCAAAGTCCTTGCCACCATCTACACGGATATTCTCGTTCATTGCCTCACTTCCTACCCACGTAGCTTCCAACCCCACGCTTGCTAGACTCAACTCCCCCGCTACTCTCCTCTCTCTCTCTCTCTCTCTCTCTCTCTCTCTCTCTCTCTCTCTCTCTCTCTCTCTCTCTCTCTCCCTCCCCCAACACACACACCTGTTCCTTCGCTAAACACAGCGTCTCCTGCTTACCTACGCTCCCTTCACCATTTTCTCTTCCAACACCGAAACCATTTACTGGTTGTCGCACCTTGTTGGCTGGGGTGTGTTGGGAGGAAGGCACGCGACCTCACACCCAACCCATAAATACTTCACGAACAGGCTTTTCACTTCCAACATATTTCTTGAAGCAGATCCTCGGTGGTGCAAACCTTACCTGGTGTTGAGGAATAGTTTTTCTTTCAAGAGTTGGTTTTAAATGGTATAATATAAACAACGTACATACACACACACACACACACACACGTTATATATATATATATATATATATATATATATATATATATATATATATATATATATATATATATATATATATATATATATATATATATATATAGTGGTGTATGTAGATAGCATCTTCTTAACATATTTTCTTAACACGACCAGATAACTGGTTTTCTATCAGATTCTTTCTGTTTTTCCAGTCGGCTTGTATCTCTTTCTACATGGCTGGTGAGGTTGTGTAAGACACATCCAAGGGTTGTCTCCACGTTCCGATATGAATCCATCACATCATCTTCAGGTGTGGTGTGGTGTGGTGTGGAGTGGTTGTGGTGTGGTGTGGTGTGGTGTGGAGTGGAGTGGAGTGGAGTGGAGTGGTGTGGTGTGGTGTCAGTAGGACAGGTGGAAATAATTGCGCATAGCTGGATGGGCTGGGCAATGCCTATGGCCGGACGTGCATGTAGCTCTGCCTGCTCACCGTCTGTTTCGTGGTACTATAACATGTAGATGTGTAGTATCCCGTCTTGACCCGTGTTATGCTGCTGCTGGATTTATGTTGTTGTTCCTTAACAATTAATGCCTCGGCCATGTGTAGGCGTCTCGTGCCTTCTTCACGGCGTAGTATCCTTGTAGATTTAACAACCGTCTATCTTGTGAGGCCAGTAGTGTGGTTCTTCGTGACACGTAGTTTGATGCAGCCTTGTTGTAGGTGGAGGGTAAGTCTTCTGGACAGTGTACAGGTTGTGTGTCCCACGTAGGTCATGTTAACAAGGAGCTCACAGTCTCCTTGTTAATGATTTACTCATGAATCGCGTTGGCTTCTTACAACGTGCCGTGTTTTCATTTACCTGGTGGTTCATGTCGAGGTTGTGTGTATGTGTGTGTGTGTGTGTGTGTGTGTGTGTGTTGTTGCTGTTGTTGTTGTCTCAGAAGTAGATAAGAAGTTTGACTTTGTTGTCGTCTGTTGTGTGGATCACGTTTCTGAAGACGACGTCTCGTAGTCTCCCACTGCCTGTCTTGCAGGCAGGTGATATCTGGTGGCAGTGATATATCTTGTGTGGTTGTGTTGCATGGAGTGTCTGCGGCAGTGAGTGTGTTTGGTATGAAGTTATTCCTCGAGGTTCGAGTTCTTATTAGCTGTTGTTGATGAGGATCTGGTTCATCCGTTGTGTCTCTGTGTGTGGAGGAGATGCCAGTTACACGCAAGTCTAGTTTATACGCTCGGTGTGACATTGCGTTGATGACTTCAGTTCTGTAGCGTTGAGAACATTCACTAGTTCACTAGTCGCGATGGGGTGTCACCAGTGGTGAGGTGCCAGGTCGTGGTCGGCTATGTAACCAGTGGTGAGGTGGTTCGTCATGATCGGTCGTATGATCGTTGGTGTCACCAGTGGTAGGGTGTCAGGTCGTTGATGGGGTGTGTCGTCAGTGGCAGGTCGTTGACGGGCTGTGGGACCGACACAAAACATCAAGCGCAGCAGCGACCATCGCCAGTGGGGCGGGCATCCCCTCGGCCGGCTCTTGTCTGGAATAGGAATCTTATCACAAAATTTACGAGTGTAGTTGCTCGGAGTTTGAGGATAAGATCAACTAATGCAACAAGTTCCTTTATCTTGAGTACAAGATCTTCTTACTGTGATGGTCCCCTGCTGTGATGGTCCCCTGCTGTGATGGTCCCTAGTTCCCTTGCTGTGATGGTCCCTTGTCCCCTGCTGTGATGGTCCCCTGCTGTGATGGTCCCTAGTCCCTCTGCTGTGATGGCCCCTAGTCCCCCTGCTGTGATGGTCCCTAGTCCCTCTGCTGTGATGGTCCCTAGTCCCCTGCTGTGATGGTCCCTAGTCCCCCTGCTGTGATGGTCCCTAGTCCACTGCTGTGATGGCCCCTAGTTCCCCTACTGTGATGGTCCCTAGTCCCTCTGCTGTGATGGTCCCTAGTCCCTCTGCTGTGATGGTCCCTAGTCCCCTGCTGTGATGGTCCCTAGTCCCCTGCTGTGATGGTCCCTAGTCCCCCTGCTGTGATGGTCCCTAGTCCCTCTGCTGTGATGGTCCCTAGTCCCCTGCTGTGATGGTCCCTAGTCCCTCTGCTGTGATGGTCCCTAGTCCCTCTGCTGTGATGGTCCCTAGCCCCCCTGCTGTGATGGTCCCTAGTCCACTGCTGTGATGGTCCCTAGTCCACTGCTGTGATGGCCCCCAGCCCCCCTGCTGTGATGGTCCCTAGCCCCCCTGCTGTGATGGTCCCTAGTCCACTGCTGTGATGGTCCCTAGCCCCCCTGCTGTGATGGTCCCTAGCCCCCTGCTGTGATGGTCCCTAGTCCACTGCTGTGATGGCCCCTAGCCCCCCTGCTGTGATGGTCCCTAGCCCCCCTGCTGTGATGGTCCCTAGTCCACTGCTGTGATGGTCCCTAGCCCCCCCTGCTGTGATGGTCCCTAGCCCCCCTGCTGTGATGGTCCCTAGCCCCCCTGCTGTGATGGTCCCTAGCCCCCCTGCTGTGATGGTCCCTAGCCCCCCTGCTGTGATGGTCCCTAGCCCCCCTGCTGTGATGGTCCCTAGTCCACTGCTGTGATGGTCCCTAGCCCCCCTGCTGTGATGGTCCCTAGCCCCCCTGCTGTGATGGTCCCTAGTCCACTGCTGTGATGGTCCCTAGTCCACTGCTGTGATGGTCCCTAGCCCCCCTGCTGTGATGGTCCCTAGTCCACTGCTGTGATGGTCCCTAGTTCCCCTGCTGTGATGGTCCCTAGTCCACTGCTGTGATGGTCCCTAGTTCCCCTACTGTGATGGTCCCTAGTCCACTGCTGTGATGGTCCCTAGCCCCCCTGCTGTGATGGTCCCTAGTCCATTGCTGTGATGGTCCCTAGTCCACTGCTGTGATGGTCCCTAGCCCCCCTGCTGTGATGGTCCCTAGTCCACTGCTGTGATGGTCCCTAGTTCCCCTACTGTGATGGTCCCTAGCCCCCCTACTGTGATGGTCCCTAGTCCACTGCTGTGATGGTCCCTAGTCCACTGCTGTGATGGTCCCTAGTCCATTGCTGTGATGGTCCCTAGCCCCCCTACTGTGATGGTCCCTAGTCCCCTGCTGTGATGGTCCCTAGTCCACTGCTGTGATGGTCCCTAGTCCATTGCTGTGATGGTCCCTAGCCCCCCTGCTGTGATGGTCCCTAGTCCATTGCTGTGATGGTCCCTAGCCCCCCTGCTGTGATGGTCCCTAGTCCATTGCTGTGATGGTCCCTAGCCCCCCTACTGTGATGGTCCCTAGTCCACTGCTGTGATGGTCCCTAGTCCACTGCTGTGATGGTCCCTAGTCCACTGCTGTGATGGTCCCTAGTTCCCCTACTGTGATGGTCCCTAGTCCACTGCTGTGATGGTCCCTAGCCCCCCTGCTGTGATGGTCCCTAGTCCACTGCTGTGATGGTCCCTAGTCCACTGCTGTGATGGTCCCTAGCCCCCCTGCTGTGATGGCCCCTAGTCCACTGCTGTGATGGCCCCTAGTTCCCGGGCGTTATGGTCCATAGTACCCTGGGCAACGCCCGGGGCCTCATCCCTGAAACGGGCCCTCCAGACCTGTACCATTCGTTGTCTCATTTGAAATGATTTCAGTTATCACTATTATCAGTACTACAATATGATACTATGACAGAGTATCAGGGACGGGGGAAAGTAATCTCATACACCCCCAGCATCCATACCCCCTAACCCCATACAACCCCAGCATCCATACCCCCTAACCCCATACAACCCCAGCATCCATACCCCCTAACCTCATAAACTCCCAGCAGCCATACCCTGCCACCCTTCATACATCCGCGTATCGATAAATTTCAGCCACTATAACCCAGCCTTAATATACTACCCCTAGCATCAATACACCCCAGTCTCCATCACCCCAGACTTCATATAACCAAAACCTCCGTACAGTCCAACCTTAATACACCCCAGCTTTCAATTCACCCCAGCCTTGATACACCCCAGATTCAATACATCATAGCATCAATAAATCCTAGCCTGAATACACTCCACTCTCCATACGGTGTATCCCAGCATCTATACACCCCAACCTTACACCCACAGCCTCCAACACACCCACAGGTTCCATACACATTATGCATTCCCCTCCCCATACTACACGGCAGGTGGGAGGCCATAATAAACCTGCTCACCTTACCTGCCTCCAGGGAACTTGATATGCAAGCCAAGCTGGGGGCGTCCAGCCCCGGCCGGGGTTACGGGCAAGTGTTTCTTCTTTTTCTTTTTTTACGTGTGAAGCACGATATCTGTATCCCATGTGAGAGAGAGAGAAAGAGAGAGAGAGAGAGAGAGAGAGAGAGAGAGAGAGAGAGAGAGAGAGAGAGAGAGAGAGAGAGAGAGAGAGAGAGAGAGAGAGAGAGAGAGAGAGGATCAGCATCCGTTAAGCAACACCGCATCCTCCACACACATCTGTTCCATCTGGGACTTCCTTTCTTCATTTTCTCCCGCTCTAACCCGCTGCCCCTACAACTATGTCCCTCCTCCCTCCTTCCCCTTCCTCTTCCCTCCAGCACTATACCCCTCCTCCCTCTTTCCTCTTCCCTCCACCTCCATAACCATGCCCCTCCTCCATCCCCATAAAGTAAACTGCAGAATTCCATTGAAGAAAATGGCAAGATATACTATCAAATATAAATTATGGAAATGAATCAAAGAGTTTTGAACACAAAATACATGATGGAACCATGTCTGCAGCATAGGATGATCATTCATGTGTACCTCAAGAAAACGTGTTCGCTTCAGTGCTGAGTGTATGTAACAATGATCTCAGACATACCCAGGCAGGAGGCGCAAACTACAGTCAGGTTGTTCAACAGATGACGCGAGCCTAAGACGACTGAAACGACGAAGTCAAACTGTGGAAATACTTGACCAAAATCTACAGCTGGACGGAAGAGAACCTGGTAGAATATAACGAATTACACATACGTCAGAGGGGAAGGTAAGCCTCTCCCTACACAAGACCCTCCAACTGGGAAAGACTTCCGGGTGCAGAAAACGTCCCCATATCTTGGAGTTGTCAGCAGTAAGACAACTGAACGCAAGGACGACATCGATAAGATAGCAATCCTGAGCCAGATTAATGAAGCTATGATCAAGAGAACGTTCAAAACAAGATAGCTAAAGATAAGTTCAACGTGTCTATCAGACGCAGTCGAAAACTGCTCCGTCTCAAGGTCATCAGTCAGACAAACGACACGCAACGACCTGCAGAGAATTCAGACACACGTCACGAGCAAATGCACAGGCGTGCAACATGTAAGCTTCCACGAGAGCCTCAAACAACTCGCGCATCACAGGTTGGAGAGAAGGGAAAGAAAACTATGTGATAATCTATGCAAGGCAAGACACTGAGAGCATCAAGAATCATGCATAAGATCTGAAAAGTAACTCAACAAGGAATAAATAAAACGTACCGAGTGAATCAACCACAAAGGACGTCAGCCAAATACATACGAGAAGCCAAGATAAATGGAAAATACTTGACCAAATAAAATGGAAATATTAGTCCGTACAATACCAGGCGAGATAACGAGCAGGCGAGATGACAAAACTGCAGAAACATGTACAAGAAAACTGGATATGTTGGTGAGGTCAGTCCCACATGAATCTCGGATTGGCAATTACGTACCATGCGTGGCCCTGGATAGACATGGAGTAAGCGGTGAGCGCTACGCGCCAGCCCTGCCATCCAGACAAAATGTTGTTGTAGGTACTGTAGGTACTAGATACATTAATCTCTCCCCCCCCCCCCAACCCAACAATCATGGCCATCTCTCCTCCCCTTCCCCTCCCCTCCCACATCTCTCTACCCTCACAACTATGCCTATCTTCCTTCCACCTCCCATCACTCCGCCCTCACCACCATACCCACCCCCCTCCCTCCCTCCCTCCACCATACCAGACTGGTGGCAATATCTTCCCTCCACCGAACTCACGATTCCAGTTTTACCCAGAGTCCATGATTCCCGCTACTCTTCCCTCTCTTCACCCTCCCATTCCGCGCATTCCATTTAACTGTCCTTCCTTCTCTCCTCTCCAGCATAGAGTCATACCAGACAGACCTCCTGGCATATTTCTCTGCTCTCGGCACGGTAGAATAATCCTTCAATTTACGGGACGGAAAACTGGGTAGAAGTGAGACGAAAATCTGAGAAATGTTCGATACTTTTTATCAGGAGCGAGACATCAGCCGAGGCACAAATACACTCAAGCTCTCAGAAGAGGAAGATAATGGTATCAGGAGGGGTTATTTGTGAGGATATACATACAAACACTCAAAAGCATGTCCACATCGGAGGAGCCGCCGCCTTCTCCAAGACTGTCAGACTGGAATGGGGGAAATGGTCATGGAAATGCACGAGACCATGCGACGAGGCAGACGCAAGTTCATGTGGGGGAACGTAGATCCGCACCAGACGCAGGGATCGGACGGTTATCTTGCCTCGCGTGCTCAGTGAGTGTGCAGGGACACTTGACGGCCCGCTTGAGGCGTTGTTTAGGGATTTCCTGGAAGAATTTTCCTCGCCAGACTGGAGGAGAGCAAGTGCTGTCCCTGTATCTATGACACGAGATAAGGACACCGCCGTAAGCCACCAGCGAGCACTGTGAACCACCGGAAAAGTGGTTCACCAACAAAGAGACTAATACTTAGGGGGGAAATTAGGGTGAGTGGAAGGCAGTGTGCGGTCAGACGGAAGTCTTGCAAAACCTCTGGGTTTCTGCAGCAATCCGCCATGGAATAAGACACGAATAAGAATACGAACAGATGTGTTGTGTGTTCATGCTTCATACGTCATAAGACTAAGGACACTGACCTCCAGCTGAGATAGGAACAGTGGAACTCCAGGCAGGCATAAGAATAAGGCTTCCCTCACTGAATCAATGTTATCCCTGAAGATAAGTCACAGAAAACACAGGTCTGAAACACCTTTCGCTGCATGAACGGCTGACATGATCTGTACACAATCATGGACGTTGCTATGAGGAACAGAGGAAGTTCTCGAGGTTGGGACAACCCACAAAGGTACGAGGACAGGTTCCGGCGATGATCAGCTGAGTGGCCCATGAAAGTCGACCCAAAACAAATATAAAGTTATAACGATGAGACGCTGTCCAATGATTACTGGTGCTCTAGTTACCAACCAGCGAGGAATTGATTATACACTTGCAGGGATTGTATTATACACTAGCGGGGAGTGTATCATAATAGTGTAGGGAGTGTATTATTCACTAGCAGGGAGTGTATAATACACTAGCTGGTACTGCATTATACACCTGTAGTGAATGTACTATACACTAGTAGAGTGGGTATTATGCACATACTGGGAGTGCATCATATACTTACAGAGAAATGTATCCTACATTAACACAATATAATACACTTTAGCAAGGAGAGTATCATGTACTAGAAGGTACAGTACTGTACACTAATAGGAAATGTGTTACTGTACACTTGTGTTAAGCTACAATAGTGTGTAGTAACACAGATGCAGACTTTATAGAGTTGTATCTATGTATCTCATGAGCAATAGTGGCCAGGACGCTCGCTGAGCCATGCAGATTGGACAACACCCTGTGGACGCAATGCAAGCCACACGTGTTGGAGAAAACAACCCAGGACACAGCATGATCAGCCAGATATAGTGGACGGGCCATACTGGAAACAGTATGATTCACAATACAAGTCTGTAAAGGCACACTGATCACTTTTTTCCAAACTACTCAGAGGAAATCCAAGTGAACACAGAAACAGATCTGGAAACACGAACTACTTCTGTTAACTCCTCATACAACCAAGATAGAAAAAAAAACGGGGATAAGACCAGCTTAGCGCTGGTTATTCCACATTTATAATCAGGGCTGGATGTCGAGGAGCCTTTCAGGAAGGTTTCAGATAGAAATACTGGAGGATGGATCAAACAAAAGGTGCTAGACGTGGTCTGGAGACATTGTGGTGGGCCTCACGATGACCACAAGGTCAACCAACCTTCTGTTAATCTCATCTGCTGGATGGAACGCCTGCTGACCATCACTGCTGACTCCCACCCTCCTTCTCTGTCTCCTCCTTCTCTTCCTCCTCCTTCCTCTCCTCTCTTTTTCTGTGAACTGTTCCTCCAATCTCATCTTATTACCTTCTTTTTCCTCCTCCACTTCCCAAGGCGAACCCCCAGGCCAGTAGGAGGGTGGCGACGTATTGTGTGTGGGGTTGGCTGGTCACTGGTCCATGGTGACTTCATGGAAAAGCCCAGGTCAACCTTCGACCTCTTCTCAGCCAGGGCGTCACGTGTCGTATATCATGCAACACCATTAACCTACATACGTGTACACACAACCCGTCATCACAGGGATACACTGGAGGAAGAGGCACTCGCATTTCCTGATGTCTTCCCACACTCTGCTGGAACATGCCCTTTATGGAGTCTGACTGAAGCAACCTGACAGTGGGTCAGGTCACATTGTAACCCGTACGTCAGAGGAATGGACAAAGCACAACTAGAATTCCTTAACTGTTGTTCTTAGATAATGTGCAGCAGACAGACAACAGATTACACTAACTATCACAGACTGAAAGACATACGAAGACATTAAGTACCACACACAGACACGAATCACACAGAAACACACACTAGCTTCTAGTCACATTAAGTCAGTCAGAAAGACAGACGTACATCACACTGACCCAGACACGAGCAAACTAAAATACTGACACACTGGCAAAAGGAGAAACTCAAGTCAACATTTGTCCCATCATAAAAATTTCGACAAATACAGTTGAACCAATAACGTCTACACACTCGAGAGGCGAGCCAGCACCATCCTCACTCGAGAGCCACAACCCACCACTACCCACACACTAGAAACAATCTTACGATACACTAAGCCTACAGAGCCTAGCACAATACACTGACCCCAGCACAATACACTGACCCCGAGCACAATACACTAAGCCCACAACACACTAAGCCTAGCACAATACACTGACCCCAGCACAATACACTGACCCCCAGCACAATACACTGACCCCCAGCACAATACACTAAGCCCACAACACATTAAGCCTAGCACAATACACTGACCCCAGCACAATACACTGAACCCAGCACAACACACTGAGCCAAACACAGCACACTGAGATGAAATCAGCATACTGATCCCAGCACAACACTGAACCGAATACGACACACTGAGCCAAATACGACACACTGAGCCAAGCACTACACACTGAGGCGAAATCAGCATACTGATCCCAGCACAACACACTGAACTAAATACGACACACTGTGCCAAATACAACACACTGAGCTAAACACAACACAATGAAGCTAACACAACAAACTTAACCAAACACAAAACCACAATAACTTGAGCTGACAGACGCTCATTAAACACGAAACAAATTGTCATAAAAATGTAATAACTTATATACTTAATTACAGAACTTAATAACCCTTCAAAAAAGTCCAAACCCAGATACATATTTACGATGAAAAACAGCACTTATTCTGAGGTTTTCAGACAAATCTATCAAATTCAGAAAAATAACATAAGTGACAAGATATTTTGTAGCCCAAAATGTATTTTTGCTATAAAATCAAAATATAATATAATGAAACGCTTCTGTGCTTGAAAATATCATTGGAAAACCTCATAATGCTTCCCTGAATCGACAGATACTCACTAAATACAAAGCAAATGATTTTAAAATTTTAAAATTGACAGACTTAATTACATGCCTTGATTATTCCAAAATTTATATTTCAAAACCAAATTCATATATCCAGCATGGGACAAAAAGGTCCTTATACTGAGGCTTTTAAGCAAATCTACAGATCTTTACAAAAGACACCAAAAATTGCAGGTAATAATTCAGGGTAATTTTTTTTTAGCCCCCCCCAAAAAAACTTTATGGTTTAAAACTGAAATATAACATAATGTAACGCTTATATACTCAAAATAATCTTTGAAAATGTCTCATTAATACTCTCCTAAACTGACAGATGCTTAGTAAACACGAAGTGAATAATCATCAAAATGTGATCATTTAAAGACTTAATTACAGGACTTAACGACCCCACCAAACAATAATTCAGACCCAGACTCGTGTCCTGCATGAGAAACAGTCTTTACATTTAGCTTACCAAGCAAGTCTAACTGAGCCAAACACTGAGCCCAGCACAACACACTGAACCCAGCACAACACACTGAGCTCAGCACAACACACTGAGCCCAGCACAACACTCTGAGCTCAGCACAACACACTGAGCCCAGCACAACACACTGAGCCCAGCACAACACACTGAGCCCAGCACAACACACTGAGCTCAGCACAACACTCTGAGCCCAGCACAACACACTGAGCCCAGCACAACACACTGAGCTCAGCACAACACACTGAGCTCAACACAACACACTGAGCCCAGCACAACACACTGAGCTCAGCACAACACTCTGAGCTCAGCACAACACACTGAGCCCAGCACAACACACTGAGCCCAGCACAACACACTGAGCCCAGCACAACACACTGAGCTCAGCACAACACTCTGAGCTCAGCACAACACTCTGAGCCCAGCACAACACACTGAGCACAGCACAACACACTGAGCTCAGCACAACACACTGAGCTCAGCACAACACACTGAGCCCAGCACAACACACTGAGCCCAGCACAACACACTGAGCCCAGCACAACACACTGAGCTCAGCACAACACACTGAGCCCAGCACAACACACTGAGCCCAGCACAACACACTGAGCCCAGCACAACACACTGAGCCCAGCACAACACACTGAGCTCAGCACAACACACTGAGCTCAGCACAGCACACTGAGCCCAGCACAACACACTGAGCCCAGCACAACACACTGAGCTCAGCACAACACACTGAGCCCAGCACAACACACTGAGCCCAGCACAACACACTGAGCTCAGCACAACACACTGAGCTCAGCACAGCACACTGAGCCCAGCACAACACACTGAGCCCAGCACAACACACTGAGCTCAGCACAACACACTGAGCCCAGCACAACACACTGAGCCCAGCACAACACACTGAGCCCAGCACAACACACTGAGCCCAGCACAACACTCTGAGCCCAGCACAGCACACTGAGCCCAGCACAACACACTGAGCCCAGCACAACACTCTGAGCCCAGCACAACACACTGAGCTCAGCACAACACACTGAGCCCAGCACAACACACTGAGCCCAGCACAACACTCTGAGCCCAGCACAACACACTGAGCTCAGCACAACACACTGAGCCCAGCACAACACACTGAGCCCAGCACAACACACTGAGGCAAACACAACATACTGAACCCAGCACAACACACTACGCTCAGCACAACATACTGAGTTAAACACAACACAATGAACCCAGCACAACACACTGAGCCCAGCACAACACACTGAGCTCAGCACAACACACTGAGCTCAGCACAACACACTGAGCCCAGCACAACACACTGAGCTCAGCACAACACACTGAGCCCAGCATAACACACTGAGGCAAACACAACATACTGAACCCAGCACAACACACTGAGCTCAGCACAACACACTGAGCCCAGCACAACACACTGAGCCCAGCACAACACACTGCAAACACAACATACTGAACCCAGCACAACACACTGGGCTCAGCACAACACACTGCGCCCAGCACAACACACTGAGCTCAGCACAACACACTGCGCCCAGCACAACACACTGCGCCCAGCACAACACACTGAGCTCAGCACAACACACTGCGCCCAGCATACCACACTGAGGCAAACACAACACACTGAGGACCAGTAGAACCCACGAAACACGAAACAAACTCTTAGCTCCAGAAAGTGTGTGTGTGTGTGTGTGTGTGTGTGTGTGTGTGTGTGTGTGTGTGTGTGTGTGTGAGGTCGGTGGCACCGGGCCAGCACCCCTGAGGGGGGGAGGCACGTCCCCCCCCACACACGACAGTGAAAGTCACAAACTTCACCATAATCGAAGGCTCTCACTTGTCTGGCGCCGGGAGGGTGATAAAACACCTGCAGGGGAGGGAGGAGGTGGTGGGAGGGCAGGAGAAGAAGGAGGGAGTGGAGGGATGAAGGAGGAGGAGACGAGAAGGAAGGGGAGAGTGATGGTGATGCTGGTGACGTGTGGGAGGAAGACCAACGGGTTATTATACTCATAACCTTCACAACTGATGACGGAGCAGGTGTGTGTACACCCACACCTGCTGGTGTTGCAGGTGTGGACACCAACACATGGTGATGCAGCAGGTGTGTGTACACCCACACCTGCTGGTGTTGCAGGTGTGGACACCAACACATGGTGATGCTGCAGGTGTGTGTACACCCACACCTGCTGGTGTTGCAGGTGTGGACACCAACACATGGTGATGCAGCAGGTGTGTGTACACCACACCTGCTGGTGTTGCAGGTGTGGACACCAACACATGGTGATGCAGCAGGTGTGTGTACACCCACACCTGCTGGTGTTGCAGGTGTGGACACCAACACATGGTGATGCTGCAGGTGTGTGTACACCCACACCTGCTGGTGTTGCAGGTGTGGACACCAACACATGGTGATGCAGCAGCTGTGTGTGTACACCCACACCTGCTGGTGTTGCAGGTGTGGACACCAACACATGGTGATGCTGCAGGTGTGTGTACACTAACACCTGCTGGTGTTGCAGGTGTGGACACCAACACATGGTGATGCAGCAGGTGTGTGTACACCCACACCTGCTGGTGTTGCAGGTGTGGACACCAACACATGGTGATGCTGCAGGTGTGTGTACACCCACACCTGCTGGTGTTGCAGGTGTGGACACCAACACATGGTGATGCTGCAGGTGTGTGTACACTAACACCTGCTGGTGTTGCAGGTGTGGACACCAACACATGGTGATGCTGCAGGTGTGTGTACACCCACACCTGCTGGTGTTGCAGGTGTGGACACCAACACATGGTGATGCAGCAGGTGTGTGTACACCCACACCTGCTGGTGTTGCAGGTGTGGACACCAACACATGGTGATGCTGCAGGTGTGTGTACACTAACACCTGCGGGTGTTGCAGGTGTGGACACCAACACATGGTGATGCAGCAGGTGTGTGTACACCCACACCTGCTGGTGTTGCAGGTGTGGACACCAACACATGGTGATGCTGCAGGTGTGTGTACACTAACACCTGCGGGTGTTGCAGGTGTGGACACCAACACATGGTGATGCAGCAGGTGTGTGTACACTAACACCTGCGGGTGTTGCAGGTGTGGACACCAACACATGGTGATGCAGCAGGTGTGTGTACACCCACACCTGCGGGTGTTGCAGGTGTGGACACCAACACATGGTGATGCTGCAGGTGTGTGTACACTAACACCTGCTGGTGTTGCAGGTGTGGACACCAACACATGGTGATGCTGCAGGTGTGTGTACACTAACACCTGCTGGTGTTGCAGGTGTGGACACCAACACATGGTGATGCAGCAGGTGTGTGTACACTAACACCTGCTGGTGTTGCAGGTGTGGACACCAACACATGGTGATGCAGCAGGTGTGTGTACACCAACACCTGCTGGTGTTGCAGGTGGGGACACCAACACATGGTGGTGCAGCAGGTGTGTGTACACTAACACCTGCTGGTGTTGCAGGTGTGGACACCAACACATCGTGGTGCAGCAGGTGTGTTGCCAGGGAGGAACACCTTCCCAGACGTTCTTGCGGTCGACAACATTGAAGGGACGGCGTCTGATGTACGACTTGTCTCGTCAACCATTCGTCCATCGCTTCCCAGATCTTGTGATACCGCGACCAACCATACCAAATTACTTCTTCAATAAACTTATGCACGCACAAATAATATATATATATATATATATATATATATATATATATATATATATATATATATATATATATATATATATATATATTTCATACTATTCGCCATTTCCCGCATTAGCGAGGTAGCGTTAAGAACAGAGGACTGGGCCTTTGAGGGAATATCCTCATATGGCCCCCTTCTCTGTGAATAAAAAAAAAATATATATATATATATATATATATATATATATATATATATATATATATATATATATATATATATTCTTTTTTTTTTTTTCATACTATTCGCTATTTCCCGCGATAGCGAGGTAGCGTTAAGAACAGAGGACTGGGCCTTTGAGGGAATATCCTCACCTGGACCTCTTCTCTGTTCCTTCTTTTGGAAAAAAAAAAAAAAAAACGAGAGGGGAGGATTTCCAGCCCCCCGCTCCCTTCCCTTTTAGTCGCCTTCTACGACACGCAGGGAATACGTGGGAGGTATTCTTTCTCCCCATCCCCAGGGAATATATATATATATATATATATATATATATATATATATATATATATATATATATATATATATATATATATATATATGAGATAGATAGATAGACTGATCGATAGAAATATAGGTATAGATGAATAGATAGACGAATAGATGGAGAGACAGACTGATAAACAGACACATGTACATCTAGTTACAGATACACAAAAGAACAGCAACAGAACACTGGGGTCCTTTCGAGGCTGTTTGTGATAGTGGAAGAAAGCAGGAACTCACAGGTAAGTGTGGTGGAAGTTAGCAGGTATACAGATAATGCAGGGAGAGGAACCTTGCAAATTGTCAGTGTGACGAAGGAGGCGCAAATAATGTGAGTCATGGACCTGAGGCAAGTATTTATGAAGTCTGTTCTTATACGTATCTGTAGCACTGCTTTCACAATCACTCTGCTTGGCAAATTGTTCCCTTGTGTGAACAACTTCGTTGAAGTGAAGAGAAAGTACTTCGCATCGAGAGAGAGAGAGAGAGAGAGAGAGAGAGAGAGAGAGAGAGAGAGAGAGAGAGAGAGAGAGAGAGAGAGAGAGAGAGAGAGAGAGAGAGAGAGAGAGAGAGAGAGAGAGAGAGAGAGAGAGAGGGGGGGGGGGGTTTAGCCGTCAGTACCCGGCCCTGAAGGTACAGCACTCTAGCCACACACACTGCTGACGAAGGTACAGTACTCTAGCCACACACACTGCTGACGAAGGTACAGCACTCCAGCCACACACCCACACACAGCTGACGCTCGGGAAGCGATACGTCAGCTGTGAATATCAATCCACTCTCTGACGTCAGTAAATGTGGGAGAAAAAAAAAAGATTATAAAGATTCAGTGTCACAGAGTCACCAGGGGATGACGATATATGTGGACCTGACGTTGCTCGTATGTGTACCTCCCTCATGTTGAGTCACCAGGGGATGACGATATATGTGGACCTGACGTTGCTCGTATGTGTACCTCCCTCATGTTGAGTCACCAGGGGATGACGATATATGTGGACCTGACGTTGCTCGTATGTGTACCTCCCTCATGTTGAGTCACCAGGGGATGACGATATATGTGGACCTGACGTTGCTCGTATGTGTACCTCCCTCATGTTGAGTCCCATTCTCAGATCACATCAGCAAAGGTCATAACCAGTAATGATATTTAGAGAGCTAATTAGGCAGAGTTTATGAGGCAAACTTGTGTACACAGACCAGCTATGGCAGCGAGGGAGGGAGGTCAGAGGAGGAGCTGCCGTGGCTGTATACAGACCAGCTATTTATATTCTTTGTCTTCATACTTTGCTCACAAATGAATAACCTGTTATGAATTATCATATAAATAATTTATATCAGTTAAACTTCAGAGATAATCAGCCAATAACCCCTACCACTATGACGTGTGCACTCGTCCAATATTCGCTTTTATGACGTAGTTACTCGTCCGATATTCGTATCTATGACGTAGCTGGTCGTCCAACATCCGCATCTATGACGTAGCTGGTCGTCCAACATCCGCATCTATGACGTAGCTGGTCGTCCAACATCCGCATCTATGACGTAGCTGGTCGTCCAACATCCGCATCTATGACGTAGCTGGTCGTCCAACATCCGCATCTATGACGTAGCTGGTCGTCCAACATCCGCATTTATGACGTAGCTACTCGTCTAACATCCGCATCAATGACGTGGGTGCTCGTCCAACATCCGCATCCATGACGCAGGTACTTGTCCCTCATCCAACATATGGCATAAGGTGTGACTTGAAATAAGAAACCTAGACAAATCCTGTGGATTTACGAGATGCTTTAGGCGAGTTCGATGTGCTGGTCTGTCGTGGGTCGGAGCAATCGTTGCTCCTGCGACAACAGCTTCCTACTACCTCTGGTGCAGCTGGCGAGTGTACAAGACCTCCACAGAATGGAGGATCTTGTTACATTCCACGCAGGCGTACTTCACCAAGGGCATGGTTCGCCTTCTCCTGCCAGCTGCTGTTGTTGTCTGGGGAAGTGGGAGGTGGCGAGAGAGAGACAGAGCCTTCTCACTCTGCTATCCTTAAGACCTCAAACCAACTAAGACAGAAATAGGAACAGACAATTTCTACGTTCAAAAATGTATAACCTAGACATGGGCCACGGATCCTCTGTTGTATCTTTCCTCATGTGCTCTCTCTCTCTCTCTCTCTCTCTCTCTCTCTCTCTCTCTCTCTCTCTCTCTCTCTCTCTCTCACACACACACACACACACACACACACATTTCTAGTTTCAGTCGTCAGTCCGTCTCTTGCATCGCGCCGCGCGACACACTCTCATATCCGTCTCATACGCATTATGTTGCCGTCTATCGCCCCCCCCCCCACCCCTCCTCTCTCCCTCCCCAACCCTCCTCCTATCCCCCCTCTCTCCCTCCCTCCCTCTCTCCAGTAATCTTCCAGGAAAATATATATTCCCTGGACGAAGATGGACCTGCTGATTTAGCGACTGGCCGGCGCCACCCCCAAATGGCCTTTCCAGACGCGGTATATAAAATTACGTCTGGAAGTCTCTCTGGAATGTGATATTCCAGACTTTCATCCACGTCTGGAAACTTATCAGGGCAAGAAGCAAAGACCGAGAGATAGTTTAAAATCTTCTTGTCTATGATCATTAATGGCAAGTTTTTCATCGAGGATGATTCAAAAGTGTTTACAGACATTTAGAAGACTGTAATGTCGGGAGGACGTTCCAATACCCCGTGTCCAGCAGCTGCGCGGGTCCCGGGTGCATCCAGCTGTGATGTGAGACTTGACAATATATTTCTCATGGCGGAATCATTGGTTTTTGACAACTAGTGATGATGTCAGCAACTCCAAGGCCGGCAGACAAGTTGAAATACATTTATACTGGATCAGTAAATGTTAAGATGAAGGCGAGGGGACTGAAGATCATATAGTGAGGCAAGAATATATATAACTCCTTCCACACTCATCGCGTGTATGAGCATCAAGTCCGGGTGGAACTCACTCACTCCCACCCGACGCTTCCCGCCAAAATTAGGCCGCATCTCCTTGACCCAGGGGGTGACCTGACCTTGTGTGGTGCGCGTACGTAGTCTGACGGTGAGAAAATTTTTCCATATTATCACTTAGAGTACCATGGAACATAACCTCAATCAGTTCTTCCTAACGAAATTTGTTATATATATATATATATATATATATATATATATATATATATATATATATATATAGGGTGGGGGAGGGGGCGAAAATTTTGGGAGCCTTGAAAAATGTGTGGAAGTCGAGAACATTATCTCGGAAAGCAAAAATGGGTATGTTTGAGGGAATAGTGGTTCCAACAATGCTGTATGGTTGCGAGGCGTGGGCTATGGATAGAGATGTGCGCAGGAGGATGGATGTGCTGGAAATGAGATGTTTGAGGACAATGTGTGGTGTGAGGTGGTTTGATCGAGTAAGTAACGTAAGGGTAAGAGAGATGTGTGGAAATAAAAAGAGCGTGGTCGAGAGAGCAGAGGAGGGTGTTTTGAAATGGTTTGGGCACATGGAGAGAATGAGTGAGGAGAGATTGACCAAGAGGATATATGTGTCGGAGGTGGAGGGAACGAGGAGAAGAGGGAGACCAAATTGGAGGTGGAAAGATGGAGTGAAAAAGATTTTGTGTGATCGGGGCCTGAACATGCAGGAGGGTGAAAGGAGGGCAAGAAATAGAGTGAATTGGAGTCATGTGGTATACAGGGGTTGACGTGCTGTCAGTGGATTGAAGCAAGGCATGTGAAGCGTGTGGGGTAAACCATGGAAAGCTGTGTAGGTATGTATATTTGCGTGTCTGGACGTGTGTTTGTACATGTGTATGGGGGGGGGGGGGGGGTTGGGCCATTTCTTTCGTCTGTTTCCTTGCGCTACCTCGCAAACGCGGGGAGACAGCGACAAAGTATAAAAAAAAAAAAAAAAAAAAAAAAAAAAAAAATATATATATATATATATATATATATATATATATATATATATATATATATATATATATATATATATATATATATATATATATATATATATATATATATATATCCCAATGCCCCCGGAGACATGAGTTCCATGTATCGTGTGATGCCATCTTGTTGTGGAGGCTGAAGGACGCCGGATTGTCTGCTCGGTTTCTATATTGTGCCATGTTTCAAGGTGGCCGTAGGACACCTTGCCTAAAGTATAGCCCGAGAGAGAGAGAGAGAGAGAGAGAGAGAGAGAGAGAGAGAGAGAGAGAGAGAGAGAGAGAGAGAGAGAGAGAGAGAGAGAGAGAGAGAGAAACATGAATGAGGTTCACAGTTGAGCAGGCGTAGGTCTTACTGTGGCTGGAGGAAGTTGACGGTGGGTCGCCAGTAGTATCCCGCAACACCTCCTCAGATTACGGTAAGCTGAGTCTTATCACCCGCACGTCTTCTGTGGCTATGTGTACAAATGGGTTTTCGGAACTGTCCAGCTGTCCAACCAATGACTATCCCACAATACTGTCAAGAAGCTTTCCTCGAAAACTCCACTATGACTGTGCTGAAACCCATACTGCCACAGTCCCACGCCTCCATCTAACACCGCTGCCCTATATACTCAAACCTACCCGCACCCACCCACACCACACACAGCCCAGCCTCACGATACAAGACCCACGGGAGCAGTGCACCGCCATAAGCCACCACCAGTACCCACACCCACACAGCCCAGCCTCACGCCACAAGACCCACGGGAGCAGTGCACCACCATAAGCCACCACCAGTACCCACACCCACACACGCCCAGCCTCAGGCCACAAGACCCACGGGAGCAGTGCACCACCATAAGCCACCACCAGTACCCACACCCACACACGCCCAGCCTCAGGCCACAAGACCCACGGGAGGCAGTGCACCGCCATAAGCCACCACCAGCCATGTTTCATGGTATCAATTCTCCCACGGTATGTATCGCTGGTGTGACCGTCCGGGATGGTAATATCACAGTGCTGATCCCAGCGAGCCAGGCAGATGGGATCCGGTGATTTCCCTGGAGCTTCGACTGGTGATTGGTTCAGATTAACCTGCCACTGCTTCCCTGAGAACCCCCCCCCCCTCCCCCCTGATCCTAGGCCCTTCTCCCTGCCATTTCGCCGTGCCCTGAAAAACTCACTGGCTGGCCAGTTTAAGACCAGCGGACCACATCTGACCCAACAAATAACTCTCTGTGGCCCGCCATCGTGGCCTTCCACATCAGGTGATTGCAACGTATCCTGGGGCTATCATGGGAGGGCAGGCTGACTCACCATGAATCATTGCGCCTCACACAAACCACCAGCAACGAGGCAGTGCTTGTACGGCGGCACCTCCGCTGGCTTGGGCACGTCATCCGTACACCCTGAACCTCCGCCTGACCCGTCATATCTTGTACGGCCAACTCCCGTGACGGCAGACGGTCCGCGGGAAAGATTCGAGGATCACTTGAAAGATTCTGCTGAGGAAATATGATCTGTGGCCTTGGAAAGACTGGCTAATAAACAACTCGTCTGGCGGTCCATCTTCGCCAAGAGGCGTCCAACAACTCCGACAGACATGAAAAGTGCGCAAGACGACAGAACGCGCTGCGAGAACCCTCAACCCTCCTCCCCCCCACCGGACCCGCAACACAACTGCGCCACCTCCGGCAGAATCTGCAGCGCCCACATCAGCCTCCACGGTCACAGGCAGCGGCACCACCGCCGCCAGTGCCACCTTCATTTTCACCAAGAGTGACGTCATCCTCTACGAGAGACAGACATAATCCAGTAAACAAACAATAGGAGAAATGTACAGCTTCTGAAGAAAGGATTGGTTTTAAGAAGTTTTACTCGGGGATGTCTGTGAGGAGCTGGGCTGCCACAGAGACGATAACTGGTTTTGGCTCGTGTCATCTGACACAGGGCAGGGTGCACGGTAGTGCAGGACACACAGACCCCCCAGTCATGAGATCTTGGGAGACTAACTACTCATCCAAGACGCATGTCCTGGACACTGATTGGTCAGTCATGTGTCTTTCTTTCTTATCCTCTGCTCAGAGGATGTCAGTGTTATCTTATCTCTTGATAATATAAAAGTGCAACACATGATCTGGTTATCTTACGAAACATATCGTCCACATGAAGTGTGTGGTCTGGGAAGTGGACGATATTTCTGCAAGTAAGCCGCCAGCTAAATATTTCCCCATCCCGTCCTAGACCCTCGTTATCTTGCCTTTCAACTGGGATATTATTAGTTATGAAACAGACGCCTCTCTCTCTCTCTCTCTCTCTCTCTCTCTCTCTCTCTCTCTCTCTCTCTCTCTCTCTCTCTCTCTCTTATGTCCCTGTATCACTAGCACAATCCATCTCTTACATCACACTTTACCCTTTCATTTCCATCTCATATCCGCTGGGCTTCCTCTCCTTCCCCTCCCTCACCTCTGGGCGCTTCCTTCATCTCCCCTTCCCTACCCCTCCCCCGGCTTGTAATCCCCCACAATCCCCCCTCACCATGCACGAGGCCGGGATGGACAAATCCCCAGGACGAAGATGGACGGACGAGCTGATATGGCATTTCCCGGGATGACCTCCCGTCCATAGCCTCACTTGATGGCCTTACGTCCTACGAACACACACACACACACACACACACACACACACACACACACACACACACAATGAGGGTGTGAAGATCAAAGGATGGCAATCGAATAGTTGAGTATTTGCCAAGTTCAGTAAACTAGAAGAAATCAAATAATTTTTTGGGGGAAGCCACAAGACTGGGGGTACAACGCAAGACCTTTAACGCTGCATAAACCAGATAAATAGTCGACCATAACCCGAGGTAGAGGAATTCTAGATCAGCCAGTATGTGTCCATCCTAAGCCATCTCTGTCCCTAAACACAAACACAGCCTAGGCGGGTATCTTCTAATATACTTGATTTCTAAACCCAAAATGGATTCGGACAGAGAGACAGTTACCACGACCGATGAATAGTAACTAGATCCGAGGAAGGGGGCCAGGAGAGGAGTAACAGGATGTCCCAGTGACAGGGAGTGTTCATAACACAAGAGTCCAGAGACCATCAGTGACTGTGGCCGAGGAGAGAGGGGTAGGAGGAGAAGCGTTCGGTACTGGCGGTCGAGACCCAGAAGATAAAGACAAACCCAGTGGCACAGAGAACTGGAGACACTGAAGGAGAAGGACACAGGGAATCAAGTGAAGTTGTGGAGAGAATAATCTGTCCATAATTGGTCCTTCTGGAGACAGATCAGTCGAGAAGGCCCGGTAGATACAAGTACTTAGCATGCGGGTCAAATGGCACTGATGGATGGAACAGAAAAGTGAATGACGACCCCGAAACCATGTGTATCAGTGAAGCTGGACGTCCACAGGCATAAATCACCGGTGATTCCTTGTCTGGAAGACCACATTCCAGACATAAAGGACAGGCTCAAGAAGGAAGACATACTGATTGAAGGACCCCTACAGCCAATAGTCATGCCAAACGTAAGGTATTAACGACTATATTCGAAGTCATGTAGCCAGGAGATATCTAGAGAGGCTATGAAACCTAGAGACGAGGAGGAGGAACTCAGGTGGGTTTTCATCAGTAAAACACGTACGTTTCATAGATAGATAGGGAGAGATAGACTAGGGGAATTAAGATTCTCATGGATTCTCACGGAGACGGGCAGTCATGGAGACAGACACACGTTCTTCAAGGGTTTACAGGAACGTTTCCTGCATCGTCATGTCAACGTAGAGACCAGGATCAGAGGGAGTGAAGCACCATCATCACTGGACCTAACCTTCACACGTAGCACTGTGGAAATGTTGAGCAATCATACATGATACGCCAGTTCAAGAAATTGATCTCGTATTGCTGCATTTTGATTATGTAGTAAATGAGGATGTAAAAAGGAGCAGAGATGAGACCAGACTTTAACAGGGGATATGATCGTAAACACACTACATAGAACTCAACAATTTCAATGGGAACATAAACGGGATAATGGAGTTCACTAGCCAGAAACTACGACGTTATGATGAAAAGTTTTGTGTAACTTACAATAAAGGAGGAACATTAGGTATCTTGCTTCATATGAAGAGGGATGGATGAGAGAGAAGGAGAAGCAGTTCAATAAAAGATGACAACAAACTGAAGGAGCTTCGTGATGCCCCGTGACGTGGACATAGGCGGCACTCCAGCCAGCCAGCATTTCTAAGGTTAAGATAGCAAGAGCAAAATATGGGAGGAACAAAGAAGACTTGAAAAGAGTATTGTGGTCTGCTCCATGAATTCATCAGGAGTAAATAATAGCTAATCAGGTTGAAGTATGGATCAGAGGGGATAGTTATGTTGGATGATGTAAGATAAGAGAGGACTTACGAAAGTTCAAAAGGGTTTCCACACTGGATGACAATATAGCCGCAACAAGAGTGACACAGTACGGGGAAGGAGGTATTGGATCGCACTGAAATATCTGTAGAAGACATTAAAAGAATACTAAAGTGTCTTGATCCATATAATCTTCATGGATCTGATGAATGTCTCCATATAAGCTGAAGATGCGTGCAGATTCACTTGACAAACTGCTTCGTATGTTGTTCAAGATGTTACCAGAAAAAGGCAGACTGCCAAGGGAGTGGACGAGAACAAATGACAAATCTATCTACGAGAAAGGAGACCGGACGGAGACGCTGAACTACAGAGCGGTGTCTTCCTGGCGAGTGTGGTCAATAGGATATGAGAAAAGATGACCAGAGAGCAGATGGACGACTTCCTGCCGAGGAGAAGCTACTCTTTCAAAAGGGAGACACCACGGTATCAGGGAGGGAGGTCGTGGGTAACGAACCGCTCAGATTTCTAAGAGAGAGTGAGCTCTGGTTTAGACAAATGAGAAAGTTGAGTGAACTGTCTGTCTCCGCAGCGAAAGAAGGCATTTGACGCTGACTACATAAGATGGTGGTCAAAGAAGGTGGACCTTCTGGAGAAATGGGCGACTACTCAAATGGTTAGAAGATTACCTTAGCGGAAGGGAACACAAGAGGCAATCAAAAGAACCTTCTCAAAATGGGTTGAAGTCACCAGTAGCGAGCTGCAGGGGGTCCTTGCTTTACTTGACCGACGTAAGTGACTTACCAGAAGGTATAGTCTCCCATTCACACATGGTTGTGGATGACGCCAAGGTCATAGAGAGAAGTGAAAAGTGAAGAAAAAGCAACAAATTGAAAGGCGACCTGGACAAATTCTAGACTCAGGCTGACACATGGATTAGAATATAAATAAAATCATAAAAATGGGGTAGAGTGACAGGAGGCCTCGCTATGAATATTAACTAGCTGGGAATAAGAAGCAGCAGGAATCTCTTTGTAAGAGAGAGTCCCACATAAGGAGAACAGTATAAGGTTACAAACTGCCTACTGGCAGTATGCTGTTAAGGTCAAAATTGAATTACCAGTACGCTTCTCGAGTTTGGTCACCGTAATCATAAAAGTACACACAAAAAGGAAGGTAAAAGAGGAAAGCAACAATGATAGTTCCAGAATCAAGAGAGCTGAGTTACGGGGAAAAGTCAGAGGCTAAGCTTAACTTTGTAAACCATCTTGATGATGAAGGTAATGCACAGTTCTTCGAAATATACAAAGATAGAACAATCAGAAGCAATAACATGAAATTAACATAAAACTTGTTACATGGAATATGAAGAAGCACTTACTGGTATGGCAATTGTGGAATATATATTAAACTGAAGTAGAATCAAGTCACAGCGAACAGCACACTGAAGTTTAAACGGTTTTTTGACAGAATTTGTTCAAGAGATGAGTTGCTACGAGTGTAAAACCCGCGTCCCGTACAGTAAAAATGAGTCAATACATATAAATAATTACGTACACATGCCCACACTACGAGTGTTAAGACTCTTCCCACACGAGGCACAAAAGTAAAGTGGTACAAGGAAAACAAAAAATACCAAAGAAAAAAAATAAAATGTTATATAAGTTATATTAGTGTTTGTTAGAGCTGCGTTTACAGGATGTTTAGCCCCATCATTCTTTTTTTTTTATCTCGGAACTGTGCCTAACATAAACATGTAAACATATAATCTCATACATCTAAAGGAAGTATACAGACTGGTGCTGAGAGATCCGGAGCCATATTTTTTTTCTTCTTCTTCTTCTTCTTCGTCCTATAAACGAGTCAATGGCGAGGGTTATGACGATATGATAGTAAGGAAAACAATGTTAGAAATCAATAGAACCTATGAACACCTCACCTGACCTCCTTAAGAAGCCAGGATCTGCAATAGAAATACAGCTTTATCATGGTGTATGCTGGTGGGAACTGCGCCGGACGAGACTGTTTCTGGGGAGGCTGGGCGGTGGCGCCACCAGCTGCCAGGTCGCGTCGTCTGTTTGTTTACTTTTTTTGGCAGGTGGCGCGACGCTGGGTCGTGGTGGGTGTGTCTGGCGTGTTTCAGACGATAACATCAACAATTAAGATAAATATCAGCCACCAGACGAGGTTAGATGAGGTCTTCATACATTCTGTCGATCTCTTACGTCAATAAACCCAACACAGTCACCCTCATCCCTTTAAACCATCTAATTACCACATGTGTCATCGTAGACTAAAAGTCCAATGCCCCAAATCACGCGGGGTTTAGATCACATCCACTAAAATGTACAGAGGAAAAATAACGATGCCACTTTTCTATCAGTTACATAACGAAACAGAACTGCGTAGCTACAGTGAAACCTCACACACACACACACACACACACACCACCATCACCATCACCACTCGCCTACTATGGACCGTACATCTTTACAATACAGGTTTCCCCCTCCCTCCACCCGCGCCACCACCACACCACACCACACACGCCGCCTCCCTCCCCCATCAAAACCACACCCCACCACACAAGACCCAGACGAATGTATTGCCCCCTCCCCGGATGAGCGCCACAAGCCAAAATCATATTACACATTTCATCGCATTAATTCTCACATCGATGATTTAATTACTCAGTATTGAAATTTTATGGTTCTGATCCGAGCCAGCGAGAGGAGGAGGGGACGGGCTCCGGGATTTCCCTAGAGTCTTGGCTACTGATTGGGTCAGGTTAACCGGGCCTAAGGTACCGATTGGTGATTGGGTAGGATTAAACGGTCCTGGGGAAGGGATTGGTGATTGGGTAGGATTAAACGGTCCTGGGGAACGGATTGGTGATTGGGTAGGATCAACCGGTCCTGGAGTTTCGATTGGTGGCTGGGTCAGATTAGCCGAGGTACTGATTGGTGACTGTGACAGATAAATCAGTCCTGGGGTATTGATTGGTAATTGGGACAGATCAACCAAACCTAGGGTACTGATTGGCGACTGGCTCAGATTAACTGGTCCTGGGGTACTGACTGGTGATTTGGTTCAGACTGACTAGTTCTGGGATTGGGTTAGATTAAGTGGGCCTAGAATATTGATTGGTGATTGGGGGTCAAATAAGCCGGCCACCGACTGAATGAGACAGAAACTGATCTTCCACACAGCGTCCCGCCTTCCCTCTGGCTGCTCGCTTTCTGCCCCTTTTTGTCTTACTGGGAATCCTGCAGAGCTCAGGAAACCGCCCACGTCTACTGGACGGGACCATTGGTTACAAATTGGGGTGATAAGTGGGCATCGATGTAGGGAGAGTGCGGGACAAGTGAACAGTGAAGGTTCAATGTCTACGTGGCATCGTAGGCGTGAAGGTTCTTACGATATGATGAATCAGTATCTTGTAGTGTTGCAGGGATGGGTGATGTACAGGGCGTAGAGGATGTCACTCGAGTGTGTCTAGGGAGTGTGGTTTTAGGTGGGTGTATGTTAGGTGGGTTTAAGGCTGAGTTGCGACGAGAGCAGATGTGTACATGGTTTGTTAGTGTGTTGGTTGGGGGTTAGGAAGGGAATCTGTGAATAAAAGGTTGCTGAAGTGTGAGGAACGGGGTAAGCTTTTTATATCTGTTTGGGGGTCGGTGGTCAGTCACAGAGTGGCTTGGATGGGAGGGGGTCTAGCGCTGTTACATAGAATTAAGTGCAAAGCATGTTGACATGAGAATATGGTGGGAGGATCTTAACATTCATTGTGTAGATCCTGAGAGTTTATGGTTGCTAGACAGTTAATGGTTGTTCTTAGTAACATATACTTACATAATATATATATATATATATATATATATATATATATATATATATATATATATATATATATATATATATATATATATATATATATATATATATACCTCCTAAACCATGTACTCTTACGACCTTCCACAAAGCATCTCTATCCACCCGGTCATATGCCTTCTCCAAATCCGTAAATGCTACATACAGATCCCTCTGTCTTCTAAGTACTTTTCACACATTCTGGAAAGCAAACACCTGATCCATACATCTTTACCGCTTCTGAAAATCCACTGCTCCTCCCCAATATGATGTTCTGTACATGCCTTCATCCTCTCAATCATTACCCTCCCATACAATTTACCAGGCACATTCAACAAACTTATGCCTCTGTTGTTTAAACACACCCTTATCCCCTCTGCCTTTATACAATGGCACTGTACATGCATTACGCCAGTCCACAGGCACTTCAACATGATACATATGTTGAAAATCCTGATCAACCAGCTAACAACACAGTCATCCTACTTTCTTAAGAAAATGAACTGCAACGCCAACCAATTCAGCAACATTTTCGCATTTCACCTCACCACCAAAACCACTCCCCATGGCTCTTACTTCACATACTTCCTCGGCCTGAACATCCTACATCTGCCATCCTATCATCAAACACACACACACACACATCATATATATATATATATATATATATATATATATATATATATATATATACATATATATATTATCCCTGGGGATAGGGGATTAAGAATACTTCCCACGTATTCCCTGCGTGTCGTAATAGGTGACTAAAAGGGGAGGGAGCGGGGGGCTGGAAATCCTCCCCTCTCTTTTTTTTTTTTTTTTTTTTTTTTCCAAAAGAAGGAACAGAGAATTGGGCCAGGTGAGGGTATTCCCTCAAAGGCCCAGTCCTCTGTTCTTAATGCTACCTCGCTAACGCGGGAAATGGCGAATAGTTTAAAAGAAAGAAAAGAAAATATATATATATATATATATATATATATATATATATATATATATATATATATATATATATATATATATATATATATATATATATATTAATGGCTTTCTTTCGTGTAACCACGTCAGGTAAATGCAATGATCTTTTATTTACTGGTCATACGGAGTTTTCACATCATTCCTGATCACTGGTATTGTGGCAGTGGCTGAGCCAGCTCTGACCTCACCTTACCACGTCTTACAACTCGTGGAGAGAAACAGCTGAATGTTAAAGTTCCGATCATTATATTTCTTATTACGTCTGATAAATAGTAAATTACCATTATGTTATAGAGAAGCTTTAATGTCCTTGTCATCAAATGTTTGATAGGAACCCATTACTGAAAAATTAGGTCTTCATTCAAGCCATCACACATACATTATGAGTCGTAAATGGAAAAAGTGTATAATTTCGGTCCAGATGACATAATGCCATCAGGCAAAATATTAAAATCGCTCTGTTGACAGCATTAAAGGATCTGCATAATGTGGCCCCGACGACGAGGGTGGGGCTACACTTGCTTGATCAGGCTGTTTGATATTGCTGGAGGCAAGCATGGAAACAGTCCGGTATCTGATACCCCCTGACTGACAGGCTCATTAAAAGCTTTTAATGAAAAAGATTATTGACATCACTAATATGAGCCGAGGTGAACTGACCTCTCATCTTCTGTGTCATGTGACACCACACTTCCCCACTTCCATTTCAGATGGTCTTTCATTCTCTCTTTTTTCTTCTTCTTTACTGTGTCATTTTACAGCAAAAGGAAACCTAGTCGAAGCTTTTGCTAATCTGTTAATGTGGCTGAATATAAGGCTTTCATCGAGGTGATGTCGTATTTCTTATGGTAAGTACGACCCTTCATCACCACACACACCAGGCTCCCTCCCCACAACACACACCAGGTTCCCTCCCCACAACACACACCAGGCTCCCTCCCCACAACACACCAGGCTCCCTCCCCACAACACACACCAGGCTCCCTCCCCACAACACACACCAGGCTCCCTCCCCACAACACACACCTGGTACTCTCCCTACAACACACATTAAGTCTCCTCCCCATAACACACACAAGGGCTCCCCGCCCCACTATACACCAGGCTCTCTCGTTACTACACACACCAAGCTCTCTCCTCACGACCCATATCAGACCCTTCACTAAACTCTTCCATCCCTCGCCTCTGGCGTGAGTATTATATCTCTAAGGTGTCAGACTTGAACAGTGTGGGGTGTGTGGGTTCAAGGTTCAGCAGGGCGCCTCTCCTCCTCCCGCCTTCTCCCTCGGGCCAGACTTGACCCCACATTTACCGCCAGGGCCTCAAGCAGTACCACGGGTCACGCGTCTAATACACGAGAATTTATGCCCAATATAAAACGTTTTGGCGCAGCCAATTTGCCTCGTATATCTTCAGGTTGAAGAGATCTTTCCATTACTGGGCGAGAAGTAAGGTGGTCGGCGTGGTGGCGGCGGTCAACGCTCTGCATCCAAACTCCCCGGACCTTGAGCCATTCCCGCCAGGGGCGCTGGGGGTACCCCTGATATAACCTCACATCACCGCTGACTGGACTGCACTCGACCGAGGTCCTTAGCCACGTCTGGCAACGACGTTTAAACTCCTGGACTTAAGATCCAGCAGAACTTCAAATATATGCCCTTAAAGTCTAGGGACAGACCAAGCCCTATTAATCTAACTTACATTACGTCTAATTCGTGTCGCGCACTTCACTCGGGAGTGCATAACACTTAATATAATAACACACAGTTCCGGTATGTGGCTTGTGCACGGACCAACCAAGGAACAACCGATGGTACAGTTCGTCACCCCCGCTCTACTGTGCTCCCTCCTCACAACACACACACACACACACAGGGCAGCCATGTAGCGACGAGTGTCACAATATTATCATGACTCAACAGAAGAAAAACACACCCAGTTTCTAAATACGACAAGTTACGTAACGTAGCGACACAGCATCTCAAAACCTATTTGCCATTCTCTCTCCAGGGTTATATATGATTTACATATCAATAATGGCCATCAAGCAACAGAAGCATGTGATCCCCGGCGCAATGTTTGTCGTGCAAACACACGGTCAATGGCAACTCCAGGACACAGTACGGTGTTTACACAACAAACATGCGGGAGGAAGCAGCTCACAATAGGCCGACGTAAACTGTTGATTTTCTTACCTCAGACTTGGGAGAGGTAGTCTATGACGTCATGATGCGCTGCTGGATGAGAGATGACTCCTATTCACGGAAGAGACGAACTGAAGGACAGTAATTAAGTAAGAATATATATATACATATATATATATATATATATATATATTATATATATATATATATATATATATATATATATATATATATATATATATATATATATATATATTCTTTTCGTTGTTTATACTTGATCGACGTTCCTCGCGTTAGCGAGGTAGCGCCAGGAACAGACGAAGAAAGGCGGCATTCGCTCACATCTATTACCTAGCTGTCGTGTGTAATGCACACGAAACCACAGCTCCCTATGTACATACAGGGCCCCCACACACCCTTCCATGGTTGACCCTGGTCGCTTCACATGCCCTGGTTCAGTCCATTGACAGCACGTATCCAATTTGGTCTCCCCGTTCTCCTTGTTCCCTCCACTTCTGACATATATATCCTCTTTGTTAACCTCTCCTGACTCAATCTCTCTATACACCCTCTTCAGCTCTCTCAGCCACATGTGTGCCCTGCGATCAAAACCAGGATGATTTCAGTGCCCACCAGTGGACGAAGACCATTATACACCACCTTGACTAAACACCAGTTGTCCATCTTTAAACCACGTTTTCTGTGATGAAGATCTCCTGTCGCCTCACAAGGGACCAGTAAGCTAGGGAGAGCCCTCCAGCTCCCAGATAATGAGGTTTCTCTCTGGATCGGTACGAGGTACTCCTGTGATATCCATCAGACAATCTCACCGCGATGTTTCTTAGAATCGAACCTAGGATCATTTCATGGACCAGCGAAGGATGGCCGTTATACAACACAGATTCCTACAGCTTATCTCTGGCTTGATGATATATGTATCGCGGTCATCATTCACTCAGTCCCCGTTCTCACTGCTTCATATGTACTCTGGCTTGATAACATCAATTATTTATCCGACCAATTCTGAAGTCTGTGAGGGTCCCTTTGTAAGATGATGCGGTTTTTTCCTCGCTAAATTTACAGCTCTCTATATCTTAGCATCATCTGCAAGCATGTTCAGGCACGACTCTGAATCATATCTATGCGTGTCCCAGGAAAGAACCCTACGGCACGCCTCTGGTGACCTCGGCCCATATCAAGAAAGATCCTTTGACATGGGTGTTTGTTCCCCTCCACCAGGATAGTCTAGACATCGAGGGAGTCTTATCTTTACTCCTGTCTGAAGATCAATCTTCTTTTGCAGACTCCAACGTGGAATGCTATCAAATGTGTGTGAGTGTAATTCCCTATTTGTATTGTAGGGAGAGGAAGTCTTACACTCGAGAGGCCCAAGCTTTTAAAAATTCCTTACTATGATAAAGAAACATCTATTTGTGTATGTTGTCCACGTTCATGATCTGATAAATCAGTTTATTCCATTCATCCACCGTTCTGAGATAAATAGTATATTTTTCAACCTTTCTGACAAATTTCTTCTTTGATTTCATGTTGTGGCCTCTGGCTGTTATATTTAGGTATCATTCGAAGAACAGTTCACGTGTGTGTGTGTGTGTGTGTGTGTGTGTGTGTGTGTGTGTGTGTGAATATCATTCCCTAGGAACTAAGTTGCAGGAATCTGTGTGTGTGTGAGAGAGAATACTGGGTGTCGACATCTTCCTTAACCTGTGACCAGAGTCCCACTTTAAGAGATCAGTTAAGACAATCTGTCGGCTGGCTGATATCAAGAAGTGCATTCAAGTAATGGATACTGGAGTATTCATTAGTCTGTGCAACCTCCCACATAAGGCCACATAAGGTGTGGTCCTCACGCCTATAAGAAGCACAGTGATCTAACAGAGTAGATGCAGATGAGGGCAGTGACGATGGGTTCAGATCTGAGGGTGTTAAGGTTCCTGGAAAAGGACAGAGGCCTTAAACTTACCCACCATGGTGAGGCGAAGACTGAGGGTTGATCCGGCCACAACTTTCAACATTCTGAATGAGATTGAAGACGTAGACAGGGGATATAACATGAAACTAAGCAAGAAACCCGTTATAAAGGAAGATGTAAAGTACTTTCATAGTATACGAGTGCTGGGTGAATGGAATAAACTGCATGAGGATATAGTAGACAAGGACAATATACAGATGGATAGAAAATGTATGACAGTAGAGATGGTTCAAGGGATGGGACCTCACGAGTGTAAAACTCCCCGCACAGTACAAGAGTTGATTACACACACACACAACACACACACACACACACACACACACACACACACACACACACACACACACACACAGCGTCCAGGACAACATCCTTCTTGACAATAAAGGACTCTGTTATTATTACTGTGCGCCACGTCTGGTCTTCTGGGTCCGCCTAACTTGTGCAATATTTGTCCTGTGTTCATTTACATTTTGTATGAGAAAACTTTTAAATTAGTTACCAAAGCATTAATAAACATGCTCCTTGAGAAATGTATATATATAACTCGTCCCACCGAAGTCACGACAAAGACTGCCTGCCTGCCACCGTGCCTCTGAACGCACACACACACACACACACACACACACACACACACACACACACACACTTACCCGTTGTTAACTAGTGGTAGGAACACTCGCATAACCTTAACCAAAGGCCATAATGTACAGACGCAATCATGCTACATGTAGCGATGCTCACCTTCCCTGTGTAGCAATGTTAGGATCACTTGTGGTGATGGTCCTTTACCTCATCGTATTATCTCAGGCGCTCGAACATGTCTGGGTCTTGCCCTCAACGGATCTTTACACTCAACGTCTGGTGTAGCGTGGGACACGTTACTAGCGTTTACACTCGACAGCTAACGAAGGCCGATTATGAGATGCTGATGTCATTTGGGTGTATTACACTCTGTTCAAGGAACGTGAGCCAATAATTTTATCATCAGGACTGGCTGACAGTGAGCCAGGAGCCTGACACTACTGGCTGACAGTGAGCCAGTAGCTTTGGCAGTGATGGCTGACAATGAGTCACTATCCTGGCAGGACAGAGAGCCAGTACCCTCCACCTACGAAGTACCTATCACCAGGGAGGTCAACACCTCACTGCAGCAGCTCCTGCTGGGGAGGCGGCTCAGCCTCCACACTCCCCACACTGACCATGACGCTCGGAATCTCCAGTTAAGTGTGAGGACACAACATAACATAGGCTGGGGTCGTGTATGTGTGTGTGTGTGTGTGTGTGTGTGTGTGTGTGTGTGTGTGTGTGTGTGTCAAACCCCCCCGCCACCCACTCCCATTCGACTCGCGCACCACGTGAGAATTTTTTTTCCCATCATGGAGCCTCAGGCTAGTGTGTCGTCCTATGATTGTCAGTTTCATTTGTTGTGAACTTCTCCGTTGATTGAAATCGGGGGAAAAAAGGTATAGAAAACTGTGTTTTTATACGTTTCTGAGTGATGGATGTCGGTGATTTATTCTTTTTCCCCCAGTATGCTGGTTTAAATGTATGTGATGGAGGATTTGTTCCCTGACGAAAGGGAATGTTAGCTCATTTATTTTTTTTACTTGTGTATCTAGCAGATTCGGGCCCCCCAGATCCTCATCTGTTCGCTCTTTCGGTGGGCTAGAGGGGTACGGGGTTGCCGCAGACTTACTAGTTACTGACTCTTGTTGTGTTTCATCGGAGATCTGCAGAATGGCATTGTTCCGTGGTATAACCACTCACACCCGCCATACCCCCATATTGGCGGCATGACCTTCCAGCTCAACATATTTTCCTGAGACTATATCATCCCAGCAGCCAGTAATTTTTATTCTGCTAAGGAAATGGATGATTTATAAGAAACTTCCCCGGCATGTCCACAGGCAAAAGACACACAAGATCGGCTTTCTATCATTAATAACAGCATAATATTTTCCCGACACTATATCACCCCAGCAGCCAACCATCTCTATCCTGCCAGCGATATGATGGATCACTGGCAATTGTCCGTATGTGTGTGTGTGTGTGTGTGTGTATGGGGGGGGGGGGTCAGTCATCGTACATCTAGTAACTTTCTCGTCGTGTCTACTACAGACAGAAGACAGAACCACCTCTCTGCATTATGGATAAGCATTATGTAAAACGCGACATTTCACAACCGAGGAAGCCATTGGTCTTATACGTTACCAAGAATATAGAATATGCACAACACTGTGAATCATGAAGCACTGGTTTATATCCGTGGAGAAGGATAAATGTGTGTATGACTACACGTGTCAACGGCTGAGGACCAACTGCTGGGATGACGCAGGCAGGTGTGTCCCGGCAGATGTGTTGCAATCACTCTCTCCTCCTCCTCCTCCTCCTCCCAGCACTGCCTCCTTAAGGCGGCACCACCTCTCTCGTGATGGCACCGCCTCCCTAGAGGTGCCACCGTCTTCTTGAAGGTGACCCCGACTCCCTGGAGGTGGACACCGTCTCCCTGGCAATGGCACCGTCTCTCTAGATATAACACCCTCTCCTTGGAGATGACGCCATCTCCCTGAAGGTCACATCGGAGTGACCATTCACTCACGGTTCCGCCAGACCTACTGCCAGTCAACACAGTGCTTGAGTAGATCTTACAGGTTCTCAGTTTACAAGTGGCCACATTCTGCAGGTGGCCATATTCTTCAGGTAGCCACATTTACCAGGTGGCCGCATCCTGCAGGTAGTGGCAGACTGCCAGTGGCCCAAGACCCGGCAATACGACCTCTGAGCACATTGCAGCATGACAGTACAACTCTTGGGTAGGGTGTAGCGAAGCTGTGCTATGACCTGACTCGTAATCGAGAGCGCGATAGAGAGGAGGCATTAGTAATGACGGCCTTTGAGATGAACCTTATGGGTCAGCACAAAGACACAGTAGTGAAGGTAGCCTCTGACGTACACCCGTGAGGGTCACGTCAAACTCCAGTGACGCAAAAGGCGTGGTGAACATGCCTTTGTCCAGGATACAGTCAAGATGGCCTTTATCCTGACCCCCCCCCCCCCCATCCCCCAAGAGCTAGGTCAAAGGCCAAAGGTGCGGGTGTGTTGTGAAAATCAGTTCGTCGAGGGTGGAGGCAATGATGGTCTACTGAGGGTGTAGTGAAGATGCGCCTGGCTGCGTCTCTCACCGCAGTGAACATGATGGCGAGTGACAGTGTGGAGAGGGAGACATACCACATTAGCTCGAGGATGTTAGTATTTCTAGCTGTTCATATTTTCTCCTCGTGTGGTACACGATACCACAAGGTGGCGATAATTACTACGCCACTGTAATGGCTGGCCTGTCAACACAACACTGCGTTTACGCCATTAAGGTAAATAGACTATGAACTAAGAAGTAATTTACGGGAAGGTAAGTGTTTGTTAATTGGCCCAGGGGGGGACCTCGACCACATTATCCACATCCAAATGGGTCCACAGGGAATTAGGAACACAGACACAACCCTCCCCGCACACTGCCGGCGTGACTATGTGCACATGAGAGAGAGAGAGAGAGAGAGAGAGAGAGAGAGAGAGCGCAGGCAAGCCTCACGTAGCCCTGGAGCGAACATTAACAAGCCTGAGGAAGAAAATATTGGAGTCAGGCTGGAGGAGGCGAGGATGAGAGATCCCCGAGGACGCTATAAACCGGCTCCACAGGTCTCCATGTTCCCCTGGGGGACCACCTTGGCCGTAATGGCTCTTCGTTGTGGGAAAGGTGGTAGAGTTCCCCCCGGAGTCCCCGTAATGGGCCTTTGCTGGGTGGAGCCTTGGTGGTGACCCTTTGCAAGGCGAAGCGGTCTCCCCCAGAGACGCTTCGTGTCAACTCCTCGCTGTGTGGAGGGAAGACAAACTCCCCCAGAGCACCCATAACATCGTCATCCTTCGTTGTAGAGGTTGATGGAGGGTCCCCCAAACACCCCCGTAACTCTCCGTACAGAAAGAGATAGAGAACCTCGCCGGAGGCCCCCCGACATGGTCCTTTATTTGGCACACACACCCTCCACCACCAACCCTCCCAAGCCTTCGTAATGGCCCTTCATTCTGGAGGCGTGGGTCATTCCAAGACCTTCACACGAAGCCACAAAGGCACCCCAGGAAGTACCCCACAACCACGCAGCCCCCCGCAATGATCTCTCCTGGTCGAGATGGGTGACGGACCACCACTGAACCCTCACTTGGTCATCTAGCATTGCCTAGAAAACTACTAAATCTATATACCACTACAGTGATGGTCTTCTGGAGACTAGTTGGGGGTGGACGATTGGCTGTCGAAGGGGTTGAGAGCCTGGCTATCGAGGAGACGGCAGCTTAACTATCTGGAGGGTGAGAGCGGGTCTATCTAGCAAATGACAGCCCGGCTGTCTACAAGAGCCTCGCTATGTACGAAGATGAGGAAGGAGAGTGGAGCGAGGAACGAACATACAGATACTGTAAGGACGTTAGGAGAAATGCAGTAGGAGAGAGATCGGGAAAAAAGGAGTACTTCCTCACGAGTATTTACATCAGTTACGAAGAAAGACTCGTCTGAGTTACGTGGTGTTATGTATGGGATGGAGGGACGATATGGTTGTAGACTGAAAGCCAGCAACCCAGGTATGGGTGTCAAAGGAAGACAAGACACCTACCTTCGTCAAAGGAGTAAACACTCGACAGTCACTGAAGTGCTGGCTCATTATGCGCTACCACCTCCCGGTACTAAGTTGGGCAGTGGAGCTTGCTGGCCGGTGGCTGCCTTTGGTGGAGAGAGAGAGAGAGAGAGAGAGAGAGAGAGAGAGAGAGAGAGAGAGAGAGAGAGAGAGAGAGAGAGAGAGAGAGAGAGAGAGAGCATCCTGCCCACGTACACTGGTGCCGCCTCCACTTGCACCGGTGCTGTGGGATCACCCCCCACTCCCCACCCCCGACACAAGTACTTACACCCAAGTTTAAGTGTAAATTGTATTCCTGCAGGCAGCTTCCGTTTATACTTCACACACTTGATGGCGCGCGGTCGAGAGAGAGAGAGAGAGAGAGAGAGAGAGAGAGAGAGAGAGAGAGAGAGAGAGAGAGAGAGGAGGGGGGGGGACACCAGAGCTGACTGTAAATAAAAGCCAAGTGAACATTATCTTCCACAGCTTGAAATGTGAACTTCAAAGCGACAGATGACAACACTTGCTCTTTCCCAGCGACCTTCATTGGGCGATGTTTTGAACACACACACACACACACACACACACACACACTACAGTTTCGTCACCAATTTCCTCAATGACGAAAGCAAATTAGGGCGAATATATGTACTCTCCGACGAGACCTGACAGTTTTCAGAACAGTAAATGACTTGGTCAGCCGGGAATGCCATCAATGACCAGACACAGCCAAGTGGAGGAAAACGGAGGAAAATGTAAAACAAATGTGGCCGAAAGAGTCTCCAGCGAGTCATAGAAAACTGGAACATTTCAAACAACATATAAACGAATATATTGATGATATTGAATATTAGATATGAAACATATAAAATCAAACTTCATGTCGAGATTATAAAATTCACAGTATAGAATATATTACGTATTTCAACCACATTTTTTTTCCTATACAAGTCCGATTTCCCCTCCCTCGAGAGTCTGACGGCTGGAGTTATATAACCATATAGTTTGCGTTCATCCTATCCTATGAAATTTCCCAGTCGGTATATATACATTCTGTTTATATACTCCGTGATGCACCCGCTTTGGTGTCGACCCACTGCTTTTGCGTCACCTGCGTTCATATCACCTTCGTCACCTTCTGTTGCCACCTGGTGCGTTGCCTCACCTTTCTTCGCCAGCGTCATCTACTCGACATCATCACACACACACACACACACACACACACACACACACACACACACACACACCGCGCTCTGGTCATGTCGCCTATAGAGCCACGGACGCCGCGCCCCGTCCGTGCGTGCGGGTGAGGACGCAGCAGCAGCAGCCTCCCCTCCCCGTCAGCACCCACGCTTGCTCGTCTCCTCGGACGCGTGACGCTGCGCGATGCTCCCTCAAGTCAACACTCTGGTATTCTTAAACCTCCGTGGGGGGAAATATGCATACGATATGTACATACATAGACACAAACGTCCCAGTACATGGACATAGACATATATGTACAAGCTTCCTGGTACATTTATATGCGTTGATACATGTGTCCAATATGTGTGCTTTTGGACATTGAGGATTCGAACCCCCATCCTACTACGTGTCAGGCCCACAGGTAAATCATTATCATGTCATCCATGTGTCCAGGACATGTTAAAGATATGTGTGCATATGTTTTCCTACTGACTGAGGAATATGGATCTTACTTATCTGATTTCAAAATATGTGATTATCCTTTGGCTAAATATGAAATGTTTTCTTGTACAGACGCATCATACAGCGGCGAGTTATAGCCAATGTTTTCATCTCGTTAAAGAGGAGACTGAGATGGCTAAACGTTCTTACAAGAGTTCTTCCGATGGAGTTAATAGAGGCTCATCTAAGGGTTCACTAAATGGCCCTTATAAAGGCTCATCCAAGAGGGCCTTTTACGGGTCTACCCAGTGACTGGGGCGGTCCGGGGTGGCCACTCGACTGCTGGTGTCCACATCGTTCTGTTGTCCTGACGACCTAGTCAGTACGACCATGACTGATACCCGCCCTGCAATCTCCTCAACCTGAACCTCAAAGCTCATCCTACCTCTCTCTCCCGACCCACCTCACTCCCACATACCCTCACTCCCCTGCCACCTCCCTCCCACTCTCCACCACTCTTACGCTACCACACGCTACACCCCGACACCATCACACTCCCGAATCACACTCAAATATATACTCCTACGCCACTATACTCCTACATCACACTCCCCTGCCACCTCACTCCCGTTCTCCCTCACTCTTCCACAACACACACACACACACACACACACACACACACCACTCTCCCTCATCCCCACACTCTCACTCCAGCTCTCCCTCTCCCCCAGTGAGAGGACGTCATCTCGTGTCTCCCGTCGGTACAATTATTCCAGGCAATCATTTACACAGATCCACGTAATTTAAATACAACATTGTCAGACAGGAAGAAAAATACGCCAGAAATTTGTATCAACATTACAGTCGCTGAATCTCTTTGCCCCTCCCCCACTCCTGGGCCCTGGCTGTGTCTCGGGTCTTAAGAAGGAGCCACGAACGTCATCTGCACGACGAAAAGGATTTTCAGGGAACGTTTCTGGGGTGGACCATATTCCAACGCTGTTCTTTGGCAAGCTAAGCTTCCTGGCAATCTCAGCTGCCGAGGCATTGTGCACATTACTCTCGCTCACTGGTTGATGCATAGCGATGATCGCTGCGTGTGAACTATAACGTAAATAATGACTGGATGGGTATTCATTACCAGACATTTATGTCATTACTTTTTTTTTTTTGCTAAAACTTGGGCAAAACATTAATTTCCCCTGAGAGACACTGACCCCATTAACAGGATTTAAAAACTTTGATGAGATGGTTTTTTTCTAATATGAAAAAATAACCCGACAAATTGTTCTGAATTACCTTCAGAAAGTCAGCTATTCTGAAGTGGAACAATAATACTGAGGTAATCGTCCTGCTTCCTGAGGCTCATCATACTAACGGCCACTTCTGTGCACGCAGCAGACTGGCCACCAGTACCTACATAACTACCACGAGTTCATCCTCGTCGTTTACAGGTGTCGACTCGGTCTTTATCTATTTCCATTACAATAGTCTCTCTCTCTCTCTCTCTCTCTCTCTCTCTCTCTCTCTCTCTCTCTCTCTCTCTCTCTCTCTCTCTCTCTCTCTCTCTCTCTCTCTCTCTCTCTCTCTCTCTCTCTCTCTCTCTCTCTCTCTCTCTGACTGGAGCCTCCAACATGACAAAATAGAACACTCCTCAGGTTGTGGCACTGCAGGAACACCACGTGACCCTCTCTTTTTTCTAAGGTTTGAGAATCACGGTCACATATTTCTGTCTTGTTTTTTTCCTGAGACGAAATGTTAGTTTCCTTATGAACATATGTCATAGGATGGGTCTCGAACCCTCGTTCCGAACCACTGAACCCACCTCGATCCCTTATGCGTGGCACGATGCCACCATTACAGCGTTACAGCCAAGTCTCTCCCACTAACTTTTCACGTTCTCTTAATCGACACAGAAACTTTGCAACATAAAACTGGACATATTTCATCTTATCTTTTATCTCAAGTCTCATCATTGCCAACCATCAAGTTGTCATCATCAACGAGAGAAGTGAACTCAATCTTTCGAGCTGCTTTAATCTACATCATAAGGACTTGAAGTCGGTGTGTGATAGAATACTTTCTCGAGCTATCCATCGTCATGTCAGCTGGCGTCTGAGAGCAGTGACGAGGCACAGTTGGCACTCAGAACTGGGCCTGGAGGATGGGCAGCTGAGTGACAGCTGACACTCAGAACTGGGCCTGGAGGATGGGCAGTTAAGTGACAGCTGACACTCAGAACTGGGCCTGAAGGATGGCAGCTCATGACAGCTGGCACTCAGAACTGGGCCTGGAGGATGGGCAGCTGAGTGACAGCTGACACTCAGAACTGGGCCTGGAGGATGGGCAGCTGAGTGACAGCTGGCACTCAGAACTGGGCCTGGAGGATGGGCAGCTGAGTGACAGCTGACACTCAGAACTGGGCCTGGAGGATGGGCAGCTGAGTGACAGCTGACACTCAGAACTGGGCCTGGAGGATGGGCAGTTAAGTGACAGCTGACACTCAGAACTGGGCTTAGAGGATGGGCAGCTGAGTGACAGCTGACACTCAGAACTGGGCCTGGAGGATGGGCAGCTGAGTGACAGCTGACACTCAGAACTGGGCCTGGAGGATGGGCAGCTGAGTGACAGCTGACACTCAGAACTGGGCCTGGAGGATGGGCAGCTGAGTGACAGCTGACACTCAGAACTGGGCCTGGAGGATGGGCAGCTGAGTGACAGCTGACACTCAGAACTGGGCCTGGAGGATGGGCAGCTGAGTGACAGCTGACACTCAGAACTGGGCCTGGAGGATGGGCAGCTGAGTGACAGCTGACACTCAGAACTGGGCCTGGAGGATGGGCAGTTAAGTGACAGCTGACACTCAGAACTGGGCCTGGAGGATGGGCAGCTGAGTGACAGCTGACACTCAGAACTGGGCCTGGAGGATGGGCAGCTGAGTGACAGCTGGCACTCAGAACTGGGCCTGGAGGATGGGCAGCTGAGTGACAGCTGGCACTCAGAACTGGGCCTGGAGGATGGGCAGTTAAGTGACAGCTGACACTCAGAACTGAGCTTAGAGGATGGGCAGCTGAGTGACAGCTGACACTCAGAACTGGGCCTGGAGGATGGGCAGCTGAGTGACAGCTGACACTCAGAACTGGGCCTGGAGGATGGGCAGCTGAGTGACAGCTGACACTCAGAACTGGGCCTGGAGGATGGGCAGCTGAGTGACAGCTGACACTCAGAACTGGGCCTGGAGGATGGGCAGTTAAGTGACAGCTGACACTCAGAACTGGGCCTGGAGGATGGGCAGCTGAGTGACAGCTGACACTCAGAACTGGGTTTTTGGAGGATGGGCAGCTAAAGTGACAGTTTCACTCAGAACGGGGCCCCTGGGGGATGGGCAGCTGAGTGACAGCTGACACTAAAGAATGGGCCTGGGGGATGGGAAACTGAGTGACACTGACACTCAGAACGGGCCTGGAGGATGGGCAGCTGATTTGGACAGCTCCCACTCAGAACGGGGCCCTTTGGAGGGGGGCAGTTAAAGGGACATTTGACCCCCCAGCCCTGGGGGGTTGGAGGGGGAATTGGAAAAGGGTAAGGTTACACTCACACTAAAGTTCAACACTGAAAACACCGTAGAACAACACGAACGAGTAAGAGATCAAAACACTCGGTCTATACCTGAAAGTATAGCAGACACTTGAAGACAACCATGATACAAACTACAGACAAATCCCAGATCTGGACAACAGCACAGACATGGAACACCCACCTTGGTTCCCACGAAGCCTCAGGGCACTTGGGGAGGCTCCAGTCATCCATCGACACACACACTGAACAATGTTTACCTCTGCTCAGTAAATATCCTTCAAAAACAAAAAAAAAAAACATTAATACATCCCCTGCCCCAGTCTGCCGGCGGTATATAAACAGAGAACCAAAATCATGCGGGAAAATCAGCCACATTCATCGAAACAAAAATAAAATCTTACACTATACACACTTCAGTCTTCCCTCCCATTACAGAATGTCGCATCCCGTGTCCCACCTCTTCGTCCTCTCCTCTCACCAATCTGGTAAAAACTGGAGGTTTGGGGAGGGGAGGGTCGTGCACTGGGTGGGCGTGAGGGGGTGTTAGAGAAAACATTAATACATTAACATCAATGTCAGCCCAGGTGGAGCGACGTACCTTGGCTATAGTACTAAAGAAAACGATGGGTCACTTTAAAATAAATCTCTTCATTCCGTTTCCCTCAAGTCGTTAATGAGCAAACAAGAGGAAAGAGGAAGTGATGACCTCGTTGTACGGTGCTCTTGTTAGGGAACATTAGCTAAGGTTACGACGGTTTATGGTATTTAGAGAGCTAATTGGCCAAAGTTTACGAGGCTGTGTAACTGTGTACACAGACCAACCCCGGCTGGCGGATCTGGCCACTCATACAATCTACATCTACCGCTTCCCATTTTCTCAAAACCTTTATTTCATTGGAAAACATAGGAATAAAGATGCACGTTGTAACTCAATTATTCTATCTTTCATGCCAATCATGAGTGGGTAATTATCTCGAGAGAGGGAGATATTCGGCATCACTATCATTAAGTGATGCAGTTGCGTTATTTGACTATTTCAGGTGTGTGTGTGTGTGTGTGTGTGTGTGTGTGTGTGTGTGTGTGTGTGTTTGTGTTGGGGGCGCAGCAACGCCGTACAACCCCTCGTGTTCTCCAGTCGTCTATTCCTCTTCGATCCTTTATGCCAATACCATCGAGGAATTTTATGGTGTGATTCTCCCTAGGAATGAAGCAACGACGGCCGCTGCTGGGAACGTGTGCGTAGGGTTGGCTTCAGTACTGGGTAACATCCTTGATGACGTGCGTTCAGCGTGCGTTCTGCGTGAAATATGACTGAGGTCAGAGGAGTGTCATGTCGTTCGTGTGGAAGGATGTGCATCGTTGGAACGAGCCAGTGTTACAAGGACGAGTATACGAAGATTAGTGAATGGCGTACCACAAGGTTCTGTCTTTTGCCCAGTTCTGTTCCTAATGTGCACGAAGGGTCGTCGAGAATTTCACCATCAAATGACCAAAGTCTGTAAATTTAATTGACGTATATGTCTTGCATATGAAATAATCCTCTTGAATTACTAAATCATCCTTAACAGCATCTGAAACGATCGAGAGAAATTGTCAGTCTGGCCAGAGATGTGGTCAATGAAATTGCAAAAAAAAAATAAAGATTATCACTGGATTATTTTTTGAAGTGCTTGTGCTGTAGCTCAGGACGGAGAATAATCCTCGACTGATACAAGTAACAGGATGATGACTATTTAACAGTTATCAATATCGGCATGACTCCAACTTAACACAGTTATCAGTATCGGGATAAAGTTACTTAAGGATGTTGCCAATATCAGGGTGAAATCTGCTAAACAAGGTTACCGGTATCGGGATGAAGTCTACTGAACAAAGCTGTTCTCAACATCGGCTGATGTCTACCACACAGAGCACAGCTGCGGCTTAAAAACCACACACCTCCTAAGGGAGGATTTACTGTACGACGCCATCGTGACTTACAGGGACACAACGAACCACACTCGCCGTCCAGTCGGGTCACATCTGGAGTGTGTGGTGTACATCTGTCCTCCAGGTCATCACAAAGATTAAGACAAGTTTGAGAGAGCAACTCTCTCTCTCTCTCTCTCTCTCTCTCTCTCTCTCTCTCTCTCTCTCTCTCTCTCTCTCTCTCTCACACACACACACACACACATTTCTAGTTTCAGTCGTCAGTCCGTCTCTTGCATCGCGCCACCCTCTCATATCCGTCTCATACGCATTATGTTGCCGTCCACCGCCCCCCCCCCCTGACCCCCCCTCTCTCCCTCCCCAACCCTCCTCCTATCCCCCCTCCCCCCCTCCCTCCCTCTCTCCAGTAATCTTCCAGGAAAATATATATTCCCTGGACGAAGATGGACCTGCTGATTTAGCGACTGGCCGGCGCCACCCCCAAATGGCCTTTCCAGACGCGGTATATAAAATTACGTCTGGAAGTCTCTCTGGAATGTGATATTCCAGACTTTCATCCACGTCTGGAAACTTATCAGGGCAAGAAGCAAAGACCAAGAGGTAGCAACAAATCTTGTGAATCGTTGCTTACGTGAAGTTGTCATCCAGAGTAAAGCCTACAGATGTTTCTAGGAATTCAGAAGACTGTAATGTCGGGAGGACGTTCCAATACCCCGTGTCCAGCAGCTGCGCGAGTCCCGGGTGCATCCAGCTGTGATGTGAGACTTGACAATATATTTCTCATGGCGGAATCATTGGTTTTTGACAACTAGTGATGATGTCAGCAATTCCAAGGCCGGCAGACAAGTTGAAATACATTTACCGAATCAGTAAATGTCAGAATACACGCGGGGGAACTGGAAAATTTACAGAGGAACAAATATCTTTTTAGAATGATGATAATCTTTCGTGAGTTGAAGACACATCGTATGTAGGAGAAGGTAACTAACGAGAGCTGGTGGTTGGAGTGTACACATTGTATATCATACATGGTTGTAGTGAAGTAAAGAGTCACTGTGGGTCCTAACCACCGAACTAAAGAAATGGCAGATCAATTCAACACTGTAGGTGGCTGTAGAGTCACCAATGACTGTATCACGAAGGGAAGGTGAGCGGCGTATTGTATAGACAGCCGCAGGTGAGTACAGAGTCATCAGACTCTATAATCAGGGAGTGTTTGGTGTACGGAAGATGCTCCAGGCCACACCAGAGACGACGCTTATCACCTGGAAACTATAGTGAAGAACAGGGTACTCAAAGCTCAAGGGGAACTTCCAGACACTCTTCTCATCGGGGAAGAAACTACATGAGACTGAGATACAAGATGCTTCGAGACAGACCCTCGAGATAACGTGGAGATAGGAAGAGACAAAGTTTCCTTGAGATAACGTATATCGGAGGTCCTCCCAAGCCCACAGTATGGTCAACGTGCTGTCTTCCACAGTCTTTCCTTCTTCTGCAGCGTTTCCTGGAGAAGGAGACTGGCCCTGCTGCTGGTCCATCAAGCCAGCTGCAGCTGGCACCTCCCACGGTGTCTTTAGTCCCAAAAGAAAACAGCCAAAAGGGAAATTGCCAATTTTAGAAATCCTCTCACGGAGGATTTCCTTGTTGATATGTCGGCTGCTGTGTCCTCTGGTCGGCTGTACACACTCTCAGGCAACAATAGATGAATCGAGTGGAAGATTGAACTCATTCTCTTCTGGGAAGGATTCCATTATGACTCAGTCTTCTTCCTCTTTTGTATAAAGGCAAAAATCCGTCTAACACTTTCTCCGCTATGCTGCATAAAACACGAGGATTCCCAACACATTTTTTTTCTGCATATTTCTAATTTCCAATTTTTTTCTTGGAAGGTCTTTACCTGTTGGTAAACACACCAGCCAAAGTGGAACTTCCTCCTCATGATGGACAGTTACAAACCTCTGTGGTCAGTGTCCACTGCAGTGTGATTTTTTTCGCAGTGGTTTTCGGTTGGAACTCTGCCTTACCCACTGGTAGAAGAGATTCATTCTCGTTAGAACTGTGAAGACGGTGTTGTGTGTCTGATATTATCTACTGATAGCTGAGGCCAGACTACGGGACAGGTCATCTGTAAAGCTAATTAGCTGGGGCTAAGCTGAGGCAAAAGGCACCTAAAAAGCTGAACAGCTAAGACTAAGCTGAGGCAGAGGGCACCTATAAAGCTGAACAGCTGAGACTAAGCTGAGGCACAGATCATCTGTAATACTGGACAGCTTGGACCGACCATGACTGCAAATCAGCTACAGAATATCATGATTTGGCAAACTAGTGAGCACGGAAAAACACAGCCCAACAGAAAATATCATACACAATGTATACGTCACACTGTAATAAAATTCGTTGTTATTAGAAAATGGAGAATGTGCACGTGTGATAATGCTTTACGAAAAAAATAACGAATATTACATTATTTGATGTTGATGTTGTTCATGAATTATGAAACATGAGACTCAACCTGACCCCAGGTCGCCTACTGCTGAGTGGATCTGTTGGCAGAGAATGGGTTCGAATCCTGGGCGCGGTCGTCGGCCCACATCTTACCCAGGGGCTGGGCGATAAATGGGTACCTGGCTTAAGCTGGTGTGTGTGTGTGTGTGTGTGTGTGTGTGTGTGTGTGTGTGTGTGTGTGTGTGTGTGTGTGTGTGTGTGCACAGGTATAAAGACATGTTACATATATATATATATATATATATATATATATATATATATATATATATATATATATATATATATATATATATATATATATATATATATACAACGTTAAGTGACAGGATGATATGAATGTACTCTCCCAGTGACATACAAAAAATACATACACACACACACACACACACACACACACACACAGAAAGAGAGAGAGAGAGAGAGAGAGAGAGAGAGAGAGAGAGAGAGAGAGAGAGAGAGAGAGAGAGAGAGAGAGAGAGAGAGAGAGAGAGAGAGAGAGAGAGAGAGAGAGATACATTCCTATTATCATTCGTTACTTCCACATCTCAACCTAGAGCAACCCAACATACACACACTTACTTCCGTCTCAGGAAATATACAGAAGTCTTCTCCCGTGCGTCCCTGGAGCGGCAACAACAGTTTTACCACAAGCAGTACACAAATTGTCCTCCTGTTGTCATGTGAGTGTGTGTGTCATTTTCCATCTAATTTCCCATGCATAAAGTTGACGCGTCCCCGAGGTACATGGAAATACAGGTCTCCTCATCTGCTGCTCAGACGTCACCACAACACGAACTTCTTCACTGTTCATATTAGAACAAATATTCCTTTGATCAGAACACATGTGCTGAGTACTCTCCTCAGTGACCATGGGTGGAGGACGTATGGCAGCCTAGCACGGCTACCCTGATGGCCGTACATGAGTACAGTACTCTGAGGGACGAGTCCTGACAGTACATGAGAGTACATGATGGCACCAGAGGTCGAGGTGTAAGCAGATTACTGAGCGAGAGTGCAAGACAGGTGGACAGAGAACACAAGTGTACTCAGAGATTAAATCGAACGAGACTACACAAAGCAAGAGGTACACAGTTACAGGATTACAGATGCGCGTGTACAAAACAGCAGGTGTACACAGAGGCAAAATTACAAATTCAAAGGAATACACAGTGTCAGGGAATCACACTGGGTGCAGGAGACACGCGCTGGTCTAAACATAGGTATAAGTACACACACACACACACACACACACACACACACACACACACACACTCACACACACACACACGCACACACACACACACACACACACACACACACACACACACATGTACACACTAGCAGGCGTACATGGAAGCCAGACACACACAGCCACGAGAGCACACAGTGGGCGAAATACACAGGTGGAGTAGTGGAGAGACACGAGAGACAGAAAATACAGAGGAGCAACTACAAAGAAAGAACCTAGACGGCCACAGGCGATCACAGAGGTAGAAGTATACATGGAGAAGAGAACACTGTGTGTCGTAATGCAGTACACATACAGGGTGACGTCATGGGTAATGCAATGAGGAAAACATGCACATGAGAGGAGTGTGGAACACCTCCTGTGTGGGTGATAAACAAGAGGCAGGAGTGAGACAGTGTGGTCGTGGTGTCTGCCCAAACCTGGCAGTGGTAAGGCTCATAACATGCCCTTCTAAACTCCCTGCGGAGCATTCTGCAACCTCACTATTTAACGCACTCCTCCCCCTCCCTTCCTTTACTCTCTCTGCGCCTTTCTTCACCCTTTATCCCTATCATCACCTACTGTTCTCCTCCCTACATTTCCCTCGTCTTCCTCCGAGATTCCCTGACTCGCTCGCTGCTCTGTCAACATTGCTCTTCCGTTTACCCCTGCCTCGCCCGGGTAGAGTGGCGCCCTGTCAGATCAGGTGGCCTTCCCCTCACAGTCGCCGGGGGAGACGAATAGAACCTCATGGAGGGACAGCAACAAGACGGGAACGGTAGAGGGGACAAGTGTGACCACATGGAGGGATAGCAACGAGGAGGGTACAGACGAGAGGATAAATGTGACCTCACAGAGGGAGAGTGTTGAGGAGGGTGTGGACGAGAGGGGACAAGTGTGACCACATGGAAGGAGAGGATCGAGGTGGGGACCGATGAGAGGAGCCAACAAGCATCATTATAAAACCCCACAAGGTCAGGTGAACCTGAGGAACTAGGATATACACAACACGGTCAGCCACACTACACAAAGTGACACTTCCTCAGCATCAAGTACGGTATGTACGAGTTACACAATGTTGGGTACGCTACGCAGCGTGGGGCTTCCTCTGGGCCGGATATGGTACATACGACTTACATCAAGTCAGGTACACTATACTAAATGAGGATTAAAAGACAAGAATAGCACACATCCAACAATTAGAATATATATATATATATCTTTTTCTTTCTTTTAAACTATCCGCCATTTCCCGCATTAGCGAGGTAGCGTTAAGAACAGAGGACTGGGCCTTTGTGGAATATCCTCACCTGGCCCCCCTCTGTTCCTTCTTTTGGAAAATTAAAAAAAAGAAAAAAAAAAAGAGAGGGGAGGATTTCCAGCCTCCTGCTCCCTCCCTTTTTAGTCGCCTTCTACGACACGCAGGGAATACGTGGGAAGTATTCTTCATCCCCTATCCCCAGGGATAGGGGATGAAGAGGGGGCCAGGTGAGGATATTCCAAAAAAGGCCCAGTCCTCTGTTCTTAACGCTACCTCGCTAACGCGGGAAATGGCGAATAGTTTAAAAGAAAAGAAAGATATATATATATATATATATATATATATATATATATATATATATATATATATATATATATATATATATATGAAATCAGCAGGCGAATCTAACTTTGAAGATAAAAAAGTAATCACATACATTGCCAGTGTTTATGTGGCCTTAGTACACATACACATAGTACACATATTTATCTCGTACACTCACGATTCTGGGAAACAAATCAGAACACAGACACACACACGAACCTTACAGCATAATATGGTTTGATGTTGATAACAGGATGAAAGTCAGCGGCGAAATTTCATCATCAAAACTCCAAAATGAGACACAAGCCATAACTTTACTGTTGGTGTGTATTTACAAAATATATATTTCAACTCTACGATGGTAAAAGAGCATAAAATTATTGTGGATGTTCTTGATGAATGAACTTCGCGAAACATATGACCTTTCAACAACAGCTGACTGTCTACCCCTTACTACAGCAACAGCTGACTGTCTCCACCTTACTACAGCAACAGCTGACTGTCTCCACCTTACTACAGCAACAGCTGACTGTCTCCACCTTACTACAGCAACAGCTGACTGTCTCCACCTTACTACAGCAACAGCTGACTGTCTCCACCTTACTACAGCAACAGCTGACTGTCTCCCCCTTACTACAGCAACAGCTGACTCTCTCCACCTTGCTACAGCAACACCTGACTGTCTCCACCTTACTATAGCAACAGCTGACTGTCTCCACCTTGCTATAGCAACAGCTGACTGTCTCCCCCTTACTACAGCAACAGCTGACTGTCTCCACCTTACTACAGCAACAGCTGACTGTCTCCCCCTTACTATAGCAACAGCTGACTGTCTCCACCTTACTACAGCAACACCTGACTGTCTCCACCTTGCTACAGCAACACCTGACTGTCTCCATCTTACTATAGCAACAGCTGACTGTCTCCCCCTTACTACAGCAACAGCTGACTGTCTCCACCTTGCTATAGCAACAGCTGACTGTCTCCCCCTTACTATAGCAACAGCTGACTGTCTCCCCCTTACTACAGCAACACCTGACTGTCTCCACCTTGCTACAGCAACACCTGACTGTCTCCCCCTTACTACAGCAACAGCTGACTGTCTCCCCCTTACTACAGCAACAGCTGACTGTCTCCACCTTGCTATAGCAACAGCTGACTGTCTCCCCCTTACTACAGCAACACCTGACTGTCTCCACCTTGCTATAGCAACAGCTGACTGTCTCCCCCTTACTACAGCAACAGCTGACTGTCTCCATCCTATTCCTTCGTCAGTTCCTACAGAACGAACTCTGAAAAAGACATGACCAATCACATCATGTGAATAAACTTAAAGGAATCATCGAAGATTGGAAAAAATATATAAAATTAGTAACAGAAGATTGGAAAATAGAAAGAGATTGTTCGTAAATATAACAGCGGCTGAACATCTGTCCAGGTGACATTGAGTAAACCCTTCAGTTCACAGTGAGGCTTAGCGAGAAAGCGCTCGACGACAGAGCACATCTCGCTCTGGTTGCTCTCGGCGGACTCTTATCAAAGAGAATGAATTTTCCCGTCGATCGTTTATATTAATCCTTGTCTGAGCAACACGAAGACAACGTCATCCTTTGGACTCTGAAGAGGAGAGTATGGAGTCATGCGATACTGCTGCTGATGGTGATGATAGATCATCTAATGACTAGAAGCGTAAATGTGTCGATGATGTATAAACAGAAAAAAAGGATGAGACAGAGGCAACAACAACGACAGAAAAAAGAAACGATGCAGACGGGAGAAGGAACAAGACGAGAAGGGGCAGAGGAAATGGAACGAGACGAGATGAAGCAGAGGAATAGGAACGAGACGAGATGAAGCAGAGGTCTAGGAACGAGACGAGATGAAGCAGAGGAATAGGAACGAGACGAGATGAAGCAGAGGAATAGGAACGAGACGAAATAGAGACGCAAAAGTCAGAGACAAGGGACAAAAGAGCAATGCTACACAAGGTTACCAGAAGATAACAATCAGACAGAAAAGCAACGAGACAATTCAGACAGACGGCCAACGAGACAACCCAGAGCACAGGAATGAGATGAATCATAGCACACCAGTGACATGTGTACACACACACACACACACACACACACACACACACACACACACAAACACACACAACACAGCATTAACAGCAACACATTCCAGAATGACTCACCTTCGCCTCACAAACAGTGTACACGGATCGTGTATGGTGGCAACCCTGGCAGCGAGCCCTGGACGGCAGCACTCCACACCGTCACCCAAGTAGGGAAGACCCTCGTGAGAGCTGGTCTCTGCCTTGTCCCAGTTACGACTGTTATCAGTCCATTATATGGCACTCCTCTGACCCCATACTGGGAGTCTGTTTCCAATGTCAATATTCTAAGTCAGACGTCATGGAACGCCTTTTAATAGTCATAAACACACAATCCGATTTCTTTTCTGCCGTTGCTTACTCTCTAGTGAAAGGCCATACTCTTCTCCATCGACGTGGCATGTATGTACTAGCCAAGAGACACTCTATCTGTGTCTTAATTAAATTCAATAACATCTTTCAGGTCATGTTAGTGAGTGATATTGGTCAGTGGTTCAGTGCTACTTCACTATCACCTCTCCTATAAATTGGCACTACAGTGACTCCCATTCACCTGGAACATTACACGAGATATTGAACTACACCAACAGTGGCTTGTCACGAGTCTCTCTCTATGGTACACAACCCTCGAGCACATATTGTGCAATGCCATCATAATTCTATGTGGGTCAGGCTTCTTCATCATCAACCTTCTCATTTCCAATATTTTTTCATTGTTATTTTCTCCCTTTCTGACAGGTCTGTGTGTGTGTGTGTGTGTGTGTGTGTGTGTGTGTGTGTGTCTGTGTGTGTGTGTGTGTGTGTGTGTGTTCTGTGTGTCTGTAATCTTTAAGAATTGAGAGTTGTTTCATAAAAATTCTAATAACTGCTGCCAAAAGATACACTTCAGAATTTAAGCTCCAGCATTTCGTTATAAGACGAGACTTGGTCACTGAGGGAAACATTTCACTCCATGAAGGAATGTTGTACATAAGGTCTGATGATGTGTACGTAAAAGACAGAGTTTAGACATTAAGACAAACATACATAACTTATCACCTGATGAAGTCTGGAGCTTCGATAACAAGTCCTTACTGGTCAGTGTTTACAGTTAGTCCACATTGTGAACGACATCACAAACACTTCCCCCGCCCAGCCGTGTGTAGATGCCAAAGGGCCTCATCGCTTGGGTATCATGATGGTCGATTTGTCATCATAAGTCTTTGAGGTATCATACTTATGTTATAATCAGTATCATCAGTCTGGCAAGTATAGCCCCAACACGATGTGGTTGCTATGGACACTGTCAGTATACACTGTCGCCAGGTCACACTCACACACAGTGTAGGTGTTGTACCAATTCACTAAACTTTCCACATTTCCAGCTCAATCTCCTGGAACTGAGAAATACGAACACTATACAAACACCTCACAGCTTGTTTGGAAGTTGACATACCGTAGAGAATAAGACAGTTTCCCATATTTTCCCGCCCTTTTGAGACAGTTGACGTCGTATATGATATACAAATACACAATCAGTTCATAAACTTTTTCTCTAGAGGTCTATTTAAGGAGCTAAAGTCCTAATTATATACCTATTTACTTACCATTTACAATGTCTGTACCAGGAATTACACCACACACACACACACACACACACACACACACACAGACACACACACACACACATAAATAAAATTTAATAACATACGAACACCTTTTTCCTCGACTATTTTCATTTTGTACCTGATAAATACACTGACATGCAATTAGTATTTTCACTTGTGTTTGATATCATTTATGAACTAAATAAATGTTGGTTCAAACACAGGGAAGGGAGGCACGTTGCCATCTAGGGCTCTTTATTTTCCTCTCTCTCTCTCTCTCTCTCTCTCTCTCTCTCTCTCTCTCTCTCTCTCTCTCTCTCTCTCTCTCTCTCTCTCTCTCTCTCTCTCTCCACATTACACAAAAAGTAAAGGTTATTACAGTCCCAGCTAAAACAGTAACCATGACTTGGCACATTTTAGAATACAGGTTTTTTTTTCACGTCCTCCAGAATTCGTCAATACTTTTCCTTGTGTATTCTCCTTCCCTTTCATTAACCACTTTATATTTCAAGCCAGGCTCTGCCTTGACGTGGTCCTTGTCCGTAACAGGAGGCCTCCAACATAAAAGAAAAAAGGCTTTGCTATCCTGTCTCCATCTAGTGGTGGGTTTGGAGGAGCCTTCTGGTTTACTATCCCATCTCCATCCAGTGGTGGGTTTGGGAGTAGCCTTCTGGTTTACTATCCCATCTCCATCTAGTCGTGGGTGGGGAGGAGCCTTCTGGTTTACTATCCCATCTCCATCTAGTCGTGGGTGGGGAGGAGCCTTCTGCTTTACCATCCCATCTCCATCTAGTGGTGGGTGGGCAGGAGCTTTTTGCTTTACTATCCCATCTCCATCCCTTCATTTATAATACACTAAGCAGTCTAACAGAATACTGTCCTTCGTCCTCAGCTGAGAACCTCTTCACAGACCGCCATATCTTCTGTCATCTGTCATCCCCACTTCCTCCCTACCCTTCCTCTTTCACCACTCCTCCAGCTTCCCAACCCCCACTCCCCCACCTCCTCTTACCTATAACCTGAGGAAGAGCAACAATTTAACGGAAGAGATCACAAAGATAACATCACCGCTGATGACACCTTGCCCCAACAGACTCACGCATCTCTCTCTCTCTCTCTCTCTCTCTCTCTCTCTCTCTCTCTCTCTCTCTCTCTCTCTCTCTCTCTCTCTCTCTCTCTCCGCTCATTGGTCCACCACAAGGTACACACACACACACACACACACACTTAGCCACCAGTGAGACACTTGTACAATCTGCCCAGGAAGTGTTGTGTCCTGGCAGTACACAGGGTTGTTATGACGGCCACTGGATATCTATGGAGATCTACTGATGCCACAAAACACTGGTAGAAGATCAATACACAACGGAGTGTTTCGTCCTGGATGACTGTGAGTATTGTCTTAGTCCCAGCCTGGGATATGGGCGGGACAAGTAAATATTAAAGGGGCCCACACCAGTCTGGGCAGTGTAGACAGCGATGTGGGCCCGGTACAGTGCTGTGTGTGCCCCCAAGCAATACGTCTTCAAGATCACGAGTGGAAGGGACGCTGGCATACACCTAGGACACTAGCATACACTTGGGACACTGGCATACACCTGGGACACTTGTATACTCTGGGGCACTGGCATACACTGGCATACTCCTGGGACACTGGCCTATTCTGGGACACTGGCATACACTGGTATACTCTTGGGACACTGGCCTATTCTGGGACACTGGCATACACCTGGGACACTAGCTCACACTTGGAACACTGCATACACCTGGGACATTGCTATACGTATTCTCAGCTCTTGGAACACTACCATACCACTCTCAGCTCTAGGGACACTACTGTACGAGTAAATAAAGCTGAGAATAAACACAAGATTACTCCCAGAAAACATGCAGGAAGGAAGGTAGATATTTTCGTTATAGAAGACAATACAGACAAGTATGTATCATTTTCTGGTTATCATTAGCATCAAAGTATCGGCTGTTGATGGTAATTTTGAGAGAGAGGCGTTCCTGAAATGGAGCTATCTTATATTTCAAGCTGATCCAAGATACTGTTTGGGAAGATTTTTTGGGGGGACTCAACCCTGAAAACCGAGGAGAAATATCGTCCTACTGATCATGATGGTGTGGGGGATGTGATGGTGTTGTGATGGTGATAGTGTGGAGGAAGTGATGGTGATAGTGTGGAGGAAGTGATGGTGTTGTGATGGTGATAGTGTGGAAGAAGTAATTGTGTTGTGATGGTGATAGTGTGGAGGAAGTGATGGTGATAGTGTGGAGGAAGTGATGGTGTTGTGATGGTGATACTGTGGAAGAAGTGATGGTGATAGTGTGGAGGAAGTGATGGTGTTGTGATGGTTATAGTGTGGAGGAAGTAATGGTGTTGTAATGGTGATACTGTGGAAGAAGTGATGGTGACAGTGTGGAGGAAGTGATGGTGATAGTGTGGAGGAAGTGATGGTGATCCTGTGGAAGAAGTGATGGTGCTGTGATGGTGATAGCGTAGGGGGAGCTCTTCCCCCACCATTCAAGCCCCCAACACTCTCCCCTCCACCAGCACACCTCACAAAACACATGTTCCTTTCCAGGAAAAGATGGAGTGTTTGTAAGTTTTCCAAGGCGAAGGAAAGCCCTGAAATATTCACCTGATCCAGCTTGAGTGTAGCTTAAGCTGGGACGGAGTCAGCAGGCCAGCTGAGATGGAACCAGCTCAGCTAAGACGGAGTCAGTAGCTCAGCTAGGAAGTAGTCAGCTCAGCTAGGACGGGGTTAGCAGGTCATCTAGGAAGTAGTAAGTTCAGCTAAGACAGAGTCAGTAGCTCAGCTAGGAAGTAGTCAGCTTAGCTAAGACGGGGTCAGCAGGTCAGCTAGGAAGTAGTCAGCTCAGCTAGGACGGGGTTAGCAGGTCATCTAGGAAGTAGTAAGTTCAGCTAAGACAGAGTCAGTAGCTCAGCTAGGAAGTAGTCAGCTTAGCTAAGACGGGGTCAGCAGGTCAGCTAGGAAGTAGTCAGCTCAGCTAGGACGGGGTCAGCAGGTCAGCTAGGAAGTTCTTAGCTAAGCCATATATGACGGGTTCAGCAGCTGAGCTTGGAAGTCGTCAGCTCAGCTAGGACGGAGACAGCTCAGCTTGGACGGAGGAAACACAAATATTTCACAAAGAATTGGATTTTTTTTCCGATACAAAGTTTTATCGACCAAGTTGATCTGTACGTTCTGCAGCTTTCTGCTTCCTGAAAAAGCAAAAACAAAGACAGAGAAACACACACACACACACACACACAAGGACCTCTGTGGTGGAGCAGTTAGCGTTCGAATCCTGGGCGCGGCAGTTGGCCCAAACGCATCCCAGGTGTTCACCTCCCCTCGGAGCTGGTCCATACATGGACAGCTAGCTGAGGACGGTGTGTGTGTGTGTGTGTGTGTGTGTGTGTGTGTGTGTGTGTGTGTGTGTGTGTGTGTGTGTGTGTAGACACCCAAAGGAGTAAAGGCTTGACACTTATACACAAGGTTAAGAGACGAGGCAACACGAGCGTAAAACACTCTCCCCGTAACACACTTAAAGAAAATAATCACATAAACAGCAAGAAGAGTTGGACCAGAGGAAGGCAAGTTAAGCAGACTAAAGTTTTTGAAATGTGATTTACTGTCAGGTAGAGACTGAGGGAAGGTATCAAGACCGGTTACTTGTGACCAGATGTAGCACAAGAGAAGAGAGGCAGAGACGAAGCAAGTCTGGGAAAAGTATGTGAAATGATTATGAAACAAGACCAGAGGTGAACACGGGAGGAGGATAATGAAACAGGAGGAGGCATACCAGAGATCCTGAAAGGTGTCGTGTGGAGAGAGAGAGAGAGAGAGAGAGAGAGAGAGAGAGAGAGAGAGAGAGAGAGAGAGAGAGAGAGAGAGAGAGAGAGAGAGAGAGAGAGAGAGAGAGAGAATTGGTGGTTATAATTAAGACATTAAGAAGACAACCACTTATGGCTGTGGATAACCTCGCTGGGAGGTACTTGAGCAGGCTTAAGAAACTTAAAAACAAAGTGACTACAGAGATAAGATCTCGCCTGGTCTACCCAGAAGGATGCTTGGCATCAAGGAAGAGGAGAAGATGAGACGAGGCAGGAGAGGAGCGGTTCTCTCAACAAGAAATAACCTCAAGTTTCAGGATACAGTAGTACATGACCCGTTCAGACGATACATAATGGGAGGGGTAGCTACAGAGAAGAGGTGCACAATGGTGCCGATGTCATCCAATCCTCCAAAGACTTTTGAAGATCCAGAACAAATATATAAATGATAACAGAGAGACAGAACAACCAGGATGGGACGCGAAGCGGTAAAAACAAGCACTCCTCACGGATGGTAAAGTGATGATGATGATGGCGAATTTCAAGTATAAGAAGATAAGACTGGGGGGAATCCGGGTTGTCGTGATTATACAGCTGGGGGAGACACGAGCTTTCAGACTGCATGCAGGGAACACTTCTGTGCCAGCATGTTAATGCACCCACGAGGACCAGAAAAACTGATACACCATCATTATCAAATCTTAACTTAAGTATGGGTTTCAATATCATACATGATATGCCAACTGAAACAAGTAATTATGAAAGGCTTAAGTATGATTATATGCGGTAAATGAGGATGGGTCATAGTAAAGTGATATGGATGAGTCATAGAAAAATGATATGGACGGGTCATGGTAAAGGAAGACTTGAATGTGAATACAAGTCTAGTATGAAATCAGCCGCACGAACCTGTGTGTAAGGGAAACCTGGTAGTTGACATCGTCCCTCACCCCTAGCCAAAGTACCACTTAGGGAGAATAGTTATGGCAACCAGCTGTCTGCTGACAAGTAACAGAAATGGAATCAGGTTCATTGATAAGCAAATATTCAGCATGAATCTGTGAATATGCACAGTGAACACAAGTTAGAACATTTGTGTGAGGGAAGGAGTTAAGATGGGGCCCCACAAGTGTAGAACTCCCTCCCTGTACACTACGAATTGGTAATTACACACACACGCACCCTCGCTGGATTGTCCATAATGGTGACTAGTCTATAAGAATCAGGTTGAATGACACTCTCATGCACCACTCCCAAGCCTCCTCCTGCCATCGTAATTAGTTACTTTGTGAGTCTGGCTCATCATCCGACCCTGAAGGGCTATAAATGTGCCCAAATTAGCTGCTCAAACACACCGGCGTCCACCCCCATAACTTTAATGTGTATGACCCCTCCAGCACGACGGTACGACCCTTGAGCACGACGGTACGACTCTCGAGCACGACGGCACGACCCTTGAGCACGACGGTACGACCCTTGAGCACGATACTATTATTCTGGTGTAGAAAGGTATGACCTTAAAGATCAAGTCAAAGGCTAGACCATCATGCCTAAAGGTCGAACCATCGTGCTCACGGGATAAACAACACCAGCCTCTCTCTCTCTCTCTCTCTCTCTCTCTCTCTCTCTCTCTCTCTCTCTCTCTCTCTCTCTCTCTCCTCTCTCTCTCTCTCAAAGCTGTCGATAGTCTCGTTACAGAAAACATTTTTACCCTCGCACTAGTGCTACTAGTGAGAGGAGAATGGACTAAATAAAACCTAGAGGTCAGCGAGTTCATTTGGACTGCACGAAATAATCCTTTACCATCTGACATTATCGGCGCATGGGATAATCTCCCAGAACACGTTGGTCAAAGCAACATGATCAGTATCTCCAAAACTAGGTAATGAAGAGTTCTTTCAACCAATCAGTATATCATGCTATCTCCTCATCCAGTGATCTCGCCCTGGTCAAGCAGCAGTGAGGTATGAACATTATCAACCCATGTCGCCTGCTGTAAGGGAAGAAAGAAGGTATTATTGTACAAACTCTCCACACCAGGAGTGACATAGTAATATGGTAAGTCGCGAGACTGGCGTTCAACATTTTTTTTATCACTGTCTTTACACATCAAAAAGTGAAGGAACACTCGTCTTTGACGATGGGATGCGTAACGAATTCACATTTGCGTTAATTTCTGACTTTCCTATAAAAAGAAAATTCCCTCAAACGTGTTAGTTCTGCAAGGTGTTTTTACTACCTGTTTCCCGTACGGTGTGTTGCCGGAGAGAATGGAAGGCGGGGAGAGAGAGGGGGGAGAGAGGGAGCCACTGCTTTGCTGTCCTTTATTTCTACCCCTTGTACGGGGACTACATTTTTTTCAGTGGTCAAGGCCAGACCACCTCGCTTGGAACGTGGTGGGTCTATGTAACTCTCTCTCTCTCTCTCTCTCTCTCTCTCTCTCTCTCTCTCTCTCTCTCTCTCTCTCTCTCTCTCTCTCTCTCTCTCACACACACACAGCCATGACTACCAACCAGCGACTCGGTCGGGAGACATGTATATGCAAATGTGACTCATAAACTCAGCGTGTAGGAACAACTTCAACCAACATGAGTCTAAGACATTGGCATGTGTGAAGGCCCTGTTCTCTATAGCTTACTTGTGAGATACTCGCCCTTACCGGTGGGTATGTATATAGGAGGTATATCGCTGTCTTGCGGAGATAGCAACATGTCAAGTAAAAGGCGTTTCTCACATGTTTGTCATTCAGTGACGAATTTCGAGCCCAACTTCTGGGAGGAGGAGGAGGAGGAGGAGGAGGAGGAGGAGGAGGAGGAGGAGGAGGAGGAGGAGAAGAAGAAGAAGAGGAGGAGGAGGAGGAGGAGGAGGAGGAGGAGGAGGAGGAGGAGGAGGAGGAAGAGGAGGAGGAGGAGGAGGAGGAGGAGTCTGCAGTCTATGGTGTAAAACGTGAAGCCTGTGTAAAGTTACGTAGGAAAAGTGAGCCCAGGAAATACCAATGGATGAATAGAAGGATATCTAGTTTCATGTGAATCAATGTTGGATGGTGTGTGGTACTGGTCAGTAGACAATAGTACACTGTTCACCTCCAGTGTTCACCAGGTATGGGGGATTTATATATCCAAGGCTGTGTGTGTGTGTGTGTGTGTGTGTGTGTGTGTGTGTGTGTGTCAGGTACAACCTTGTAACTTGTGTATCAGGTGCAGCCTTATGGCCTGTGTACCATGTACAGCCTTGTAACTTACGTCCTAGCTACAGCTTTGTAACCTGTGTACCAGGTATAGCCTTTAACTTGCACACCAGGTACAGCCCTGTAACTGATGTGCCAGGTACAGCCTTGAAACTCGCATTTACCAGAGTCCCACTTACACCAGTGTTAGCATGGCTGGTAGCTGGTTGCTTCTCCCATTCCACCACAGATCACTGCCACTAGCCCCTTAAGCACGACGGTGCGACCCTTGAGCACAACGGTACGACCCTCGAACACGGCGATACGACCCTCGAACACAGCGATACGACCCTTAAGAACGACATTACGACCCTTCAGCACGACGGTTCGACCCTCGAGCACGACAGTACGACCCTTGAGCACCACAGTTAGACCGTTCAGTTACGACAGTACGACCCTTCAGCACCACAGTTAGACCGTTCAGTTACGACAGCCTTGCCTTTGACCAAGCCTTTCAGGGTTATAAGTGAGAGATGGAAGCCCTGCCCGTGGCAATGCTCCAGCTAAAGCCTTGCTTAAGTACACTCATCCCACAACCCGACCACGGGTGTCCTGCTGCTGTACAGTGACTGAGGAAATGTCAGGATCTCTGTTGCCTGGATGGGAGGACGCACTGCTCAGCGTGTCTGTCGTACTTCCTTTTAAAGACTTCCAGACCGGCTGGAACAGTAGCCAGAGCCCCTACCGCTGCCACAGGACCCGCCCATCTAAAGCCTCCAGTGAGAGCCACAGGGCATCGCATGAAGAGCTATACAACTCCCCAGGGAATGGCATAACCACTTCTTGGTTCTCCTCTCTACTTGGTCTAACGCTCTGAACACTGTCTCTTCCGTGAAGTGGGAGACCTTACTTGACACACACATTAAGCAGCTTGAAGATATCTAGTCGTCTACAAACTGCTTCATTCACGCTTGTAGCGTTACATACATCCGTTACAAACTACTTCCACGCCTGTGTCGTTACATACATCAGTTACAAACTACTTCATTCACTCCTGTGACGTTACATACATCCGTTACAAGCTGCCTCATTCACTACTGTGACGTTACATACATCCACTCTAGTTAGGGTTGGAGGGCTTAGCTTGGCCTCCAGCACCAGTTTTGTAATGCTGTACCCGGGTTCGTGAGTGTCAGATCGGTTAATGTAATATAGTGTCAGTGCTTACCACAGCTGGGCACCGGTGGAACCCTTCACCATGATCAGAGATGCGTCCATACATAGAAATACTACAACAATGAAAAAAAAAACGTTCTTTCCATCTTTTTCCTCATTACTTTCTTACATTTAGCTCAGCTTAGCTCCCACAATACATCGTTCTAAAAGAAGATGGTTTCTGGACACGCGTAAGACCAACATGACACACAAGACCAATAATGTACGAAGGCCGAGACTCAAGCGTCAAGAAGCCCCACAATATAATGTCTCGAGACAATCTCGACCCGTCAGACGTACACTGCGCTCATCAGGGCTATTGATGTCGCCCACTGTGACCCATCCTACTCACTGTCTCCCACGTCTCCTCCTGTGCTTCTTACCTCACTCCTCTTCCTCTCCTCTCCACCTCCCTTCGTCGGCTGCACACAAGGAGCTGTAGCAGGACTTACAGAAGTCTACCCAGATCCTGAGTGTACAATGTCATATCTTCCTTCTAATCTGTATCTCTGTAACGCACAACTCACAGGTCATAAAGTGCTGTGATGTGTGTACATCCGAGTGTAGAGAGTGCAGATCAGTTGAGTCGTAAGCGCTCAGTGTCTTCTTTAAGGTAGTTGCATTGTGGGCATGAAGGGTCTTGAGATATTTTGAAACCATGTTTCTAGTGTTTTTGTGATGGGTTATGTGTGCAAAGGGTCAGCGGGAGAGTGTGACTCGTATTTGTCTATTCGTCTAGGGAGTGTGGTTTCTGATGGGGGGTATGTCGGTAGGATTGAGAGGTTGGCTGACTGCCGCTTGTGGGGTTAGGGAATATTTCAGAGTGTAGTGTTTTGTTAGCGTTGTATATGTCGAGCGCGTGCGGATCTAAAAGTAGGGGTTACCGAAGTATGGGATAGGAGTAAGCTTTTTATTTCTACTTGGGATTGGTGAATGGGAGGTGCCTAATGCTGTTGTATAGAATTGAGTGCCGAACATGTTGAGGTGGGACTCTATTGGGAGGATCTTTGTTTTACTGTGAAGGTGTTGAATGTCTATGGTTGCTAGGCAGCCAGTGATTGTTCTGAGTGCACTATTCTGTGCGGTCTGCAGCTTGTATTTGCTTTTGAGAGGGACGCAAGACCAGGAAGGTGAGATATAGTTTAAGGTGGAGCGGATGAGTTGTTTGTATATGTTCTTATGGTAATCTTTTCCTTACCCATATATATATATATATATATATATATATATATATATATATATATATATATATATATATATATATATATATATATATATATATTCTTTTCTTTCTTCTTTCAAACTATTCGCCATTTCCCGCGTTAGCGAGGTAGCGTTAAGAACAGAGAACTGGGCCTTTGAGGGAATATCCTCACCTGGCCCCCTTCTCAGTTACTTCTTTTGGAAAATTAAAAAAAAATAATGAGAGGGGAGAATTTCCAACCCCCCGCTCCCTCCCCTTTTAGTCGCCTTCTACGACACGCAGGGAATACGTGGGAAGTATTCTTTCTCCCCTATCCCCAGGGATAATATATATATATATATATATATATATATATATATATATATATATATATATATATATATATATCCCCTAAGCCAGCCATTGTCCTGAGTCCGTATCGCATCCACATCAAGTGAAAAACTTCACTTGGTATATATAGAAAACACAATTTCTATCAACATATTTATTCAGTATAGACAAAAGTTACTCTCACTGGGAGATTTGCATATTTGGGGCGATATATTTAGACACCGTCCAGTTCCCACATCCTCGGGAAGCTGACGCTTTTCCACGGATTTTTGTGACCCGAATTCTTCTCGACTTGTCAAACTGGAACGGACCCGTGGTCACCTTCCCACTGGTAAGGTCAGTCCAGAGTGACTGTTAAGGTCAGTAAAGTTAGTGGTATACGACAATAAAGTTATCGGTATAGGTCAGTAATACTATCAGGGGTCAGTTAAGTTGCCTGTTAAGGGCAGTCAAGTTACTGGCCTGGGTAATTATAAAGTTTGTGTTTTAGGTCAGTAGAGTTACGGTAAGGTCACTATAGTTAGTGGTATAAGTCAGTCGAGTTTGCGGTATACTTCAGCAAAGACGCTGGCTTAGGTCATAACATTCACTGTCAAAGGTCAGAAAAGTTAGTAAACTTATTGACATAGGTGGATAAGGTTATAGGTGGATAAGGTTATTGGTGTAGGTCAGTAGAGTTACTGGTAAGGTCAGTAAAGTTATTCGCATAGGTAAGTAAGGTTGCTGGTAAAGGTCAATGAAGTTACTAGTAAAGTCAGCCAAGTTGCTGGTAAGGGTCAGTCAAGTTACTATCAAGGTCAGTCAAGTTACTACTAAGGTCATTCAAGTTACTATTAAGGTCAATCAATCTACTGGTAAGGTCAGCAAAGTTACTGGTAAGGTCGCTCAAGTTATTATTAAGGTCAGTCAAGTTACCATTAAGGTCAGTCAAGTTACTAGTAAGGTCAATCAAGTTACTGGTAAGGTCAACAAAGTTACTGGTAAGGTTGCTCAAGTTACTATTAAGGTCAGTCAAGTTACCATTAAGGTCAGTCAAGTTACTAAAGTTACTGGTAAGGTCAGCAAAGTTACTGGTAAGGTCAGTCAAGTTGTTGGTGATGAGTGATGAGGTTGGCACACCAAGATGATCCGCCACCTGCTGCCAGGGGTAGAGGCAACCCCCGGCCATACAGGACACGTCATGAAGGAAAATTATTACTTAAGGCAAAAAGCGTCATGTTGTTACCCCTTATTGGGTCATCATACGACGAACATAACAAGAATGGCTGAGCCAGGAAACTTGGCTGCTCTCTCTCTCTCTCTCTATCTCTCTCTCGCTACCCTACCGCTCTGCTCTAAGCTTCTCCTTTGCACTTCCCTCCACCCATCCCCTTCCCTCCCACCAGTGACCCTCCCAGGCCATCGTAATCAAGCAGCATCAAGGAGACGACCCCCTCTCTTGGAGGAGGGGGAGGAGGAGGGGGGGGTTAATGCTTGCTGACGAAGCGACCGTCTGGTGAGGGGCAGCAGCCAGGACCTCTCGTCTGGAACTCTCACTGGAAGTACAGCTTCCAGGCCTATACAAGTCTGGAAACATGTTGGAATACATTCAAGGTACTGGAAAAAGTACATCCTTTTCCTGTCTTGCTTTATGTGGTAGTTTATATGGTACTGGAAGCTGCTGCCTGGTAACAACATCAGGACGGAGTCTACCAGCTATGTCGGATCTGGCGAACGTCCAGCTGTTTGTATGGTGACTCCTGATGACGCGTTAGCTTCCGTGTACACGCCAGTGGCTGGCGCTCGTTGCTGACGGTGTCGGCAGCCCCAGACGGACATAGAGTAATATGATGAGAACTGAGGCAGGATTCGAGTGCATAAACAGCAGCTCAAGTTCAGCTCTGAGGCACCGGGAGCTCTACCAAGAAGGGCGGCAAGTCGTGGTGGAGTTCCAAAGCTAATGTGCTTCAGTGTGAGGTCACTTGGGGGGTGTTCTGTCAAGAATGGTAAGCGGATGACGGCGTGAATAACGTTGTAGTTCAGCACTCGAACGCCAGAGGGTTCCATGACAGTGGGTCGAGTAAGCTGGAGGAAAGTCAAAGCTACCGAGACTATTGGACGTCGGAGCGCCTTTCTCCAGCCCGAGGCGGTGAAGACGTGAGAAGCGACGGTGGACTGTGATGTAGAAACCGCAGGGGGTTCGTCCAGGGTAGACACTAACGGTCGTATGAGGCAGTTTCTCTCAGCCGGTGGGACGCGCACACTGGTGGCACGATAAGCTTGGCCTCCAGGTGGGACGCGACGTCAAAAATGATCATGAAATGATCGAAATCAAGGCGTCGCATTGCTGAGTGGGTTTTGTTTCTTGTTTTCAGTCTGGTCTGACGTTGGAACAATGTTATTCATCAGTCTGCTTCAGGTCATTTCTGGCTTAAACTGAAGACAAAATACGGACACCAACACACTAAAGCCATTACGAAATATGACCGTCTTCTTCGTATATATCATTGTGAGGAATCTTTCCCTCCCACGGTAAGTGTATTTACACGATGGTGGTGAGCTATCTTTAACCTAGAACAGCTCCTTCACTCGCTGGCTCAAACATGACCCCAACATTCAACCTTCCTACCAATATCACATACAACCACAGAATACTCAACGAGTAATCACATAATCACCTCATTTTTTCTTCTGCTATTTAGATATTTCGGGTTTTTTTTATACAAACACTGCTATAAAATTTAGTCCCGACCAAATGAATGTATCTGTCATGGCCTTAAACTTCCCATTCAATGGTGAAGGATGCTAAGTAAAATGTTCCCAAGTTTAAAAGGTTTCAGTTTTGTTACGATGGTAATTGGATTTCCCCCCCACACGATGGTTCTGGGACGTAAATTACAACATGTTGCGGAGCGATGGTTTAAGGTGTGGACACTGACGGTCGAACACGCCGTGGGGGTTGCCGAGTGATCAAGATGTGGAGACTGCAGGGGAGACCAGTGTGAGGATGGCCAGTATGGTAGACATACTAGATAAGGTCACGACCCGCCGTACTCGACAAGGTCACGACCCGCCATATTAGAAAAGGTCCTGGGTCTCCCCCCCCCCCCCCCCACATGAGTGTTTAACCCCCAATATGTCCTTCAGAATTACCAGTCTGCCTTAAATGAACACAGACCATAAAGAATTCAACAGTTATACCCATCATTTTCTTCGAGAGAGTCATTAAGAATGAAGTAATGATCAGTATTATAATTTCTTCGTTGACTTGAAACAATATAGGAAGTACATTTTCGCGCTACTATCACTGTACGTGGAAGCTAAAGCACATTTCAATTTACATGTAAATGAGAGAAGGAACAACGGAATGAAATAATCTTTAGAACTTCGCAAAAGATCACATGTGATAGTCTGTTGATATCGTAGACCTAGTGGGGTAAAAAGGCTATATATCATGTAGTGTCAATCCGGGATAGACATCTTGATCCCTAGTCTGTTGAAGTGATCAATGTCCCGATACATTACCACATCCAGCGGCCTCTGTATCATGATGCAGGGTACACATACGTACACGTTGAGGCTCGACAGTACAGTGTGAATCATGTGTATAAGGTCAGGGGAGTGCTGGGGTGCGACGTATGGGAGGTATATAGTTTGCAGTAAAGGGAGCCATGTGGGGTCCCTATGGTCAGATGGCTCACGGGGGAAGGAACCAGCTGCCTCCTGGTGCTCAGATGGCTTATAAGGGACCCCAGGTAGTGTCTGGTGCTCAGATGGCTGGGAGTGGATGGGATCCAGATGTACCCTGGTGCCAGCATGTCTCATTAGGGAGAGAACACGCTGCCATCTGAGGCTCAGATGGCTCATGCTGGAGGAAACTATAGCTAGATTCTAGCATTCAGGTGGCTTACAGAGGATTGAACCAGCTGGCTGCTGATGCTCATGTGTTTTACAGTGCAAGGGACAAGCTGGTTCCTGCTGCCCAGATGGTTCACACTGGAGGACAGCAGATGGCTCCTGCTGCCCAGATGGTTCACACTGGAAGACAGCAGATGGCTCCTGCAGCCCAGATGGATCACGGCGGAACCGCATTAGAATTTCCCCTGCTCAGTATCGCTCCGGGTACCTGGAATTCCCGGCCGACAATCAGTGGCAAGGAATTGGATTCTCAGCTGGACTGCAATAGACAAGGGAAGGAATGGAGGAGTGAGGAGGAGGAGGAGGGTGTGGGGGGTAGGGGATAGTGAGCGACCCAGCTGGCCATCAAGACTGCGAGGATGACAATGGGAATCCTTTGTTGACTATCGCGCGGGGAGGGAGAGACTAGAAGCCACCTGCTCTAGCATGGGAAAAGGGAAGACTGGAAGTCGGCGTCCAAGCAGCAGTTCACGAGGGGAGACAGTCTGGGTTTCACACGGGCTTCGTGGTGTACACAATGGGGAGGCGGACGTGCAGGTGGCGGCGGGAGGTCACACACGACGGATGTGATGATGATGGTGGCTGGTGGGAGGGGAGGAGGTGGTGATGACAGACCACAGTGCCTGGCCACACAATCCCAGACTGCTGACCATGCAGGTCCTCCGCGCTTTCATGAAGTTTCCTCATACAATATATATATATATATATATATATATATATATATATATATATATATATATATATATATATATATATATATATATATATTTATTTATTCATTTATTCATTTATTTATTTTGCTTTGTCGCTGTCTCCCGCGTTAGCGAGGTAGCGCAAGGAAACAGACGAAAGAATGGCCCAACCCACCCACATACACGTGCATATACAAACATAGACGTCCACACACGCAAATATACATACCTATACATCTCAACGTATACATATACATATACACACACAGACATATACATATATACACATGTACATAATTCATACTGTCTGCCTTTATTCATTCCCATCGCCACCTCGCCACACATGAAATAACAACCCCCTCCCCCCGCATGTGCGCGAGGTAGCGCTAGGAAAAGACAACAAAGGCCACATTCGTTCACACTCAGTCTCTAGCTGTCATGTAATAATGCACCGAAGCCATATATATATATATGTATGTTTTTTTTTTTTTTCATACTATTCGCCATTTCCCGCATTTGCGAGGTAGCGTTAAGAACAGAGAACTGGGCCTTTGAGGGAATATCCTCACCTGGCCCCCTTCTCTGTTCTTTCTTTTGGAAGAAAAAAAAAATGAGAGGGGAGGATTTCCAGCCCCCCCGCTCCCTTCCCTTTTAGTCACCTTCTACGACACGCAGGGAATACGTGGGAAGTATTCTTTCTCCCCTATCCCCAGGAATGAATATATATATACATATATATATATATATATATATATATATATATATATATATATATATATATATATATATATATATATATATGAACAGTTTTCACACGCATGAGACAAGATACTTACTTCAGGTGCTGATCTTAACGGAATATTTACGTTGCTCAAGTTCGTCATATTGCAAGACGAATCGGTCTGGTCAGTGTACGTCATGCCACAATCGTCACATGGGAATAAATAGACACCTGATTTTTTTTTTTTGGTGACGGACTATCTTTTTTGTTCTATATCAAAGAATTACGTGTGGTGTCTTCCTACTGGAATACAACTTGATATCAAGGAACTTCAAAATTCTTTGATTCATGGTGGTTTTCCCTGAATCATGGTGGTTTTCCCTGAATCATGGTGGTTTTCCCTGAATCATGGTGGTTTTCCCTGAATCATGGTGGTTTTCCCTGAATCATAGTGGTTTTCCCTGAATCATGGTGGTTTTCCCTGAATCTTGGTGGTTTTCCCTGAATCATGGTGGTTTTCCCTGAATCATGGTGGTTTTCCCTGAATCATGGTGGTTTTCCCTGAATCATGGTGGTTTTCCCTGAATCATGGTGGTTTTCCCTGAATCATGGTGGTTTTCCCTGAATCATGGTGGTTTTCCCTGAATCTTGGTGGTTTTCCCTGAATCATGGTGGTTTTCCCTGAATCATGGTGGTTTTCCCTGAATCATAGTGGTTTTTGCAGAATCATGGTAGTTTTTCCAGACTCGTGGCAGTTTTCCTTGAATAATGGTGGTTTTCCCAGAATCATGGTGGTCTTCCCAGGATCATGGTGGTCTTCCCAGGATCATGGTGGTCTTCCCAGGATCATGATGGTCTTCCCTAAATCATGGTGATTTTCCCAAAACCATGGTGGTCTTCCCAGAGTCATGATGGTCTTCCCAGAATCATGATGGTCTTCCTCAAATCGTGATGGTCTTCGCTAAATCATGGTGGTCTTCCCAGAGCCACGGTGGTTCGAAAAAGGATGAACACATGCGTCAATTTTGGTAAGTTCTCCATAGACTATAAACTTAAAACTATCTATCATCTACTTCCATTTTCACTACCAACTTAACTGCGTTATCTTATCTTTCACCACCTTCCACCACCCGCATACCACACACACTTCCCCCTGCACATGCCAACACTGCTTCCTCTGACACCTCCCATGCCTCACCCACTCCCCTAGCTTCATTCACATTCACCTTTTTGCCAGCCTGCACTCAATCTCTCCCGGTATCTCTTCACTCAAGCCTCTTTTCCAAGCTCACTTACCTTCACCACCCTCTTTTCACCCACATTAGTTCCCGATTTCCCAAAAGCCTCCACAAATCCTCAACCCTTTCTTCCAGCAGGTAATGAACTGACATCCCACAACCTGCCCCTCTCCGCATAGTCACAACTAAGAGTCTCTTCTGCACACTTATCAATTAGCACGTTAGCTAACAAAGCTCCCTTTCTCCACTTTACCACGTGTATCTACGTATATCCGTCTCTTTACACCAAGTATTCCCAGTTATCAGTCCTTACTCAGTACAAAACTCCATAAGCTATTCACCATCCCCACTCACGTCACCCAATACCCCATGTTCCCAACTATACCCTCGACTGCTACATTACACGCCATCGCATTTACATCCCACATCACTAATACCTTACCTCCCGCATCATAACAATGACACACTCACTCACTCACCTCCACACACATCACTCGCCTCTTTTCGTTATCCTTCTCGTGGCCGATTGCATCAGCGTTGTCCACCTCTCAGTATCTATTTTGATCTTCACCCACAACAGTCAGTAGCTCACTGCCTTACACTCTTTCACATATTCCTACAACGCCTCCTTCAGGAGTATCTTACATCACTTCCTTACCTCTCGCCTTCGCCCTTACACTAACCCCCTGACTAGAACCCTGAGATATTCCAAAATCATCCTTCTACCGTACTCTTGAGATGCGTTTTGCTCACAACCAAACATCCAGATCTCTTTCCTCAAACATTCCACCTCTCCTTTCTTCTCATTTTTGCTACACCCACACACATTCAGGCACCCCAGCCTGAGCCTTCGAGGAGCAGAAGCACTCCCCGCCTGGATCCTTTTTTCCAACTTTTAGAAACTGAAATATAAGAAGGGGAGAAGGGGGTTCCAGCCCCCGGCTACCACCTTTCTTAGTCGCCTTTTACGACACTTAGGAAACACCTGGGAAGTATACTTTCTCTGAGATATATATATATAAATATATATATATATATATATATATATATATATATATATATATATATATATATATATATATATATATATATATAAAAGCAATAATTGACTTCTGGCATTCGCATATATCATGGCTAATTCATTTCTTGTTATCGTAAGTTTTATCTATCAAGCGGGTATGAATGCACGTTAACTTACCTCTTCGTTAAATACTAAACCATACCTGTTGTCCCCTGGGCTCGCTACTCCTCCTCCAACCCAACACAGGGCCGCTGGTTACCTCAATATCTGAAGCCACACTCACGCTCCCTCACCATTCCACCTCACCGACCTACACAGCTGGCCTTGTTCAGCGGGCCAACAGCGCGCGTCCGTCTCGATCGTAATCTGTTGCGAAGTCAGTTGTCTGTACACGTAACTCGGGGAGGAGGTTGTGTCCATACGTGTATAGAGAGATACATGTGCCTCCGTGCGAGAGCTTCACGGACAGACCGACGACTCACCAAGTCATACCGAGTCGCTCGCAGTTTGCATACGTCAAGAGTTTGGCAGCTCCCGCTAGAGGTGCAAGTGTAGTGTGTGTCTTCCTGGGGATGTGTTATCTTACAGATGGGCGCCCTTGCTGACCCCACGAAGAGGAGGTGGGAGGCGGAGGGAGCGGAAGTAAGAGAGACGAAAGAAAAAGGATAAGAGAGATAAGAGGAGAACAGAGAGGTGAAATAAAGCAGAGAGAAGGAAGACAGTGACTAGGCATCATGAGGAGATACAATGAAAGACAAGGACGAATCAGCAACACAAAACCACAACACAAAATTCAGGGACTTTTTTTTTCATGACAAACCAAAACGAATCATGAGATGAAACACTTCAGAGGAAAAACAGGGTAAAATATCAGGAAAAAAAAGTCCGGACTGAGCAACTGTACACACAGAAAAAATGGTGAAAATACCTGGGGAGGGCTGGAGCATAGCACCAGGTCAGTACCTGGAGGAAACACCAGGATGCAGTACGACGGGAAGACCAGGAAAAACCTGGTGGTGGAAACTCGTACCTAAAGATGATACAACAAGACAAAACCTGAAGGAAAGACCGAAACAAAACTCAGAATAAACACTGGGACAAAACCTTGACATAATACCTGGAGAAATTGCAGATCGTCTCAACCCTCACCTTCACTCACCTTCCCTACCCTCACCTTCACTCACCGTCTCAACCCTCACCTTCGCCCACCTTCCCGACCCTCACCTTGTCAACCCCACCTTCACTCACCGTCTCAACCCTCACCCTCATTCACCTTCATCACTTAGGCTGAAGCTTCTGCGGGAACACATAAAACATAAAGAATCAGGCAAGCAAAAGAATTATTTCCCAACGTACAGTTTCTTTGTTTAGTGATAAAAGGGACGAACGACTGAACGTCCTAATCAAGGCGATCTTCCCTCTTGTTTTTTTTCTTTTTAATTTTCCAAAAGAGGAACAGAGAAGGGGGCCAAGTGAGGGTATTCCTCAAAGGCTCGGTCCTCTGTTCATAACGCTACCTCGCTACCGCGGGAAATGGCAAATAGTATGGAAAAAAAAAAAAATATATATATATCTTAGCCTAAGCTAGGTCAAGGACGTCCACCAAAATTGTGTATGCCACTTGTCACAGGTGTTCGTTCCTCTGAAATGGGTTTTCCTGGTCCAGTGATTGGAACGGACCAGCTCATTCGTGGATCGTAACGGATGTTATAAGAACGTAGACTACATCTCAACCCTGGCAGATATAGTCTATGTGGCTCAAGCCTCCTAAATATAACCTATATAGCTTAACCCTCCTAGATATAGCCTATAGCTCAACCCTCGTAGATATAGCCTATAGCTCATCCTCCCAGATATAGCTTGTAGTGAACCCTCGTAAATATAGCGTCAAATCATCCCTCGTAAATTGGGCCTATAGCTCAACCCTCGCATATATGGCCTATAGCTCAACCCCCTCGTAGACACAGCCTACAATCATCTCTGGTAAATACAGCCTATATATACCTCAACCCTCGTAAATCAGTTGACAGATAGATTATACAAATAGGTTCTGAATCGATCTTTTTTTTTACTTATATCAAGAATGTGACTCCCAAAATTAATCAACAACCCTGTTCGAGCGTAGAAATGACATGTTGGTAAATCCGTCGGATAACAGATGAATTAGATTTTTTTGAAGATCTACCCAGCAGTAGATAAATCAGATTCAAGATCTACCCAGCAGTAGATAAATCAAATTTGCCGGATAAAAGATGAATGAAATTCAGAATCCAAAATATTAGCCAAATGACGCAAAAAAGAACAGAAAAAAAAGATAATCAAATTACAATTGCACGATGCGAATGCGTATTCAGGATTTCAGCACACAGACTGGGAGATGGTTGTGGTGTGGTACAGGCGTCATAACGAGAGAGAGAGAGAGAGAGAGAGAGAGAGAGAGAGAGAGAGAGAGAGAGAGAGAGAGAGAGAGAGAGAGAGAGAGAGAGAGAGAGAGAGAGAGAGAATCATACAGACAAAGAGAAGAGGGCTGAGGGTTGCCATTAATCCCCATTCTGTGTTAATCATCGATGGTCAAGCGACAATGATCAAATACTCTCTTTATCACTGGACTCCAATTAAATCCACCCACACCAAGATTTTCCTCTCTCAGTACCCTAACAAGCTGTCCAATCAGCGGTAAATCCTTCGACTTAAACCGATTACACCAGCAAGAATGGAGGTCTACCCCTTCTCTCTCCCTCCTCTCCAGAGTAGCGCCATCATCCACGCCCCATTTTCTCCCCACATGGACGCCGCAAACGTAAACATGAGGTACTCTCCCACCTCCCCCCGAGCGGCCATCAGCGCCCGGACGGGGGTGTCATCCCCCAACCCCAACCCTCCACCCCACCTTCACCATCAGAGATCAGGCGGTGTGAGGGAGGGAGACGCCACCACCGCCTCATCCCCGTTAAGTGCCCACCGCCCGCATCGCTGTCCTATAATTCTAAATAAGGAAATTAGTTTTTCACTCACATAAGCCAGCGTCCACCATCGCCTTCGCGTCCCCGACGGAGGAAGGGAAACACGACAGATGACTGAGGAGAATCGTGAGGTTGAGCTGGCGAGGGAAAGGAAGCGGCAGGGAAAGAAAGACAGAAAGAAAGTTATTTCTATTCGTGTGACAGAGACGGCAGAGCATGTCGTGCTGGTCTAGGTATGTCAATACAAGGGTGAGTGCAGGAGACAGCAGGGTTGTACGCAGGGTTGGTGGAGGGGGTGGAAGGTGGGCGTCCGGAGCGTGTTACGGATGATGGAGGGTTAACAAACAGGGGGATCAGGAGTCATGGTGGTTCATGGAGTAAGATCATGGTAGTGGGAGAGATGGAAGGGGGTGGTCATCAGAAAATGTGAGAGTAAACTCCTGCAGGAGCAACGAACAGGGCAGGGTAGGGGCGGTGCTCATACTGGGGAGACAGAAGGAGGAGACGCTGAGATAGGACGAGAGTGTCGACAACACCAAAATACGATAAGGAGTACGGGAGATAAGGAGGGAGAGGAGCAGGTACAGGAACCACATCTAGAGGAGAGATAAGAAATACTGGGAGAAGATAAGCAGAAAACTTTGGGAAAAGATATGAAGCAATAATTTAGAACGCGAGAGCAAAGTAAAGTGGATTTATCATACAGAAATGATAAGAAGGGAAAGAGATACGAGATATAGTAAAGAAGACTGTGGGTTAAGAGAAAGGCTCAGAATAAGAAAGGAAGGATAGAATGACACATGAGAAAGTCAGGATGATGAAGACAGGAGAAGGAAAAGCAGGATTAATAGCTAACTGTAATAACAATAGATAGAAAACACACGCACTGAAATGGGTTATGAAAAATACAGAAGTAGTATGTAAGGATGATACTGAGGGACCAGCAAGTGTGTAATGAAACCTTAAAGAATGAACTGACGTACAAAGACTTCAGAACATAAGGAAAACTTCATTGAGGAAAAGTAGGGAAAAGAAAGCAGCAGTCAGGACACAGGGGCCCTGGGGTACATAATGGAAGGTGAGGGACAATATATTTGGTAAAGCAAAGTGAGCCCCACACTGGCTGTGTGGCTGGTGTGTCGATGGTCAGCTGGTAATAGGGCCTTTGTATTTCTTGCAGGGAAGAAGTGCACAGTGGTGTTTATACTACATAATCCTCAAAAGTATATAAACGACCCAGAATTGATATGAATTGATGGCAATGAAGGAACGATCAGGATGGCACGCGAAGCACTAAGACAGGCACTTCTCAGAGATGGCAGGATACTGATGATGAAGGATTTCAGTTATGAAGATACATATAGAAGGAATCTGTATTTTCATCATGACATGGAATCATGGAGTCACTAGCCTTACAGTGCGCAGGGGAAAATGTCCCATACCAGCATGTCGGTGAACACACTAGGATGAGAGGTGACTGATACACCATCATTGCTAGCCCTTATCCTCACACATAACAGTATGGGTGCTAAGAACATCACATAAGAAAACCCAGTTGGGAAAACTGATCACCGTGTGATGCTTCAGTTTGATTATGTGGTAAAAGGAGGGTAAACGAGCAGAGGGAAGACAAGACTTAACGAGGTATAATTGTGGAAACTACACACAACATAACAATTTCGTCGGTAGCATAACTTGGGAGATAAAATTCAGTAACCAGGACCCTGGGTATTATGGAAATTTACCGTGAGGCAGTAGGAACGCGGGGTGGGGTGCCTCTAGCCTCAAACATAAAGAGAAGGTTGAAAAGAAAGAGGGAGAAAGGGTTCAATAGCAAACGTCAAAAAGCAAAGGAGCTTCGAGATGTGGCAAAGACACAGATAACAAATCAACTCAGACAACGTGTGCAAGGTATAAGAGAGCAAAGGAACGATATGATAAGTTAAGCAAGGAGAAAGAACGAAAATTTGAAAACAACAATGTAGACAGTTTAGGAGAAAATCCAAAAGTTTTCCACGGATTTCTCTGGGGTAAGTTATCAGTCAAAGAGCAGCTAAATCAGGCTAAGGGAAGAGTTGTAGAGGATGATGTGAGGAACTGACGGACAAGTTCCATAGTGTTTTCACAGTGGAAGACATTATAGCACCAACACCCATGAGGTGGACGGGGGAGGAGATCTCAGAAAGCACTGAGGTATCTCGAAGAGACATTAACAGAACACTAAAGAGTTTCGACCAATACAAGACTCATGATTCTCATGAAATTTCACCAGTGCGCTGAAGATGTGAGCGGATATAACTGATAAAGCACTAGGAATACCGTGCAAGATGTCGCTGGAGAAAAGCAAAGTGTCAAAGGAGTAACAAAAAAATCAAACGTCTTACCTATCTAGAGTTGCGCTACAAGCCAGTATCACAGATGGTCTTGTCTGTAAGTCACTGGAAAAGATAATCAGAAGCAAGCGGATGACTTCCTGCACAGGATGAATTACCTTAGTGAGAGACAACTTGGTCACACGAACGAAGAAAAGTCATACGTAACGAACCTCTGAAATTTCTGAGAGAGTTGCCTCAGTTCGGACAAAAGAGAGGACTGGGTCGACTGTTTGTACCTGGACTGCCTGAAAGCATTTGACACTATCCGACTGGGAGGCTGACCGAGAAACTGGATCACCAGGCGGGAATAAAGGGCATGATCCTTCAATGGACAGAAAACTATCGTGGTGGATATATGGGACCATTACTCTTCTGATCCGTGTAAATGACTCGCCAGAAGTTAAGTAAACCCCCCTGAAGTGTTTGCAGATTATGCAAAGGATAAGATGGAAATCAAAAGCATGGAGGATTGCATCTTCTTACAATGGGATCTTGACAATCTCCAAAGTTATGAGTTGACACGCCTCTACCACATCGTCAGAGCATCACATTAGAGTAGCAAAGGAGACAATCTAAGTGCTGGCAAATATTACGATAGCTATCATGTATATGGAGATACTGTATGGATAAGGTATGTGGATAACAGAGACTTGTGAAGGAGACAAACTTTCCTCTAGCACTAGCAAATATCAGAATCCCCTTTATATACATGGATATGGAGAGGTTCAACCAATTACTCAGACCGTGTTTTATGCTTCTCAAGTTTAGTCTTCGAATTTAGAGAGATGTGAAGAACAGATACAGGTCTAGAAGAGAGCAAGAGAGAAGACACCAATATTAAGAGCTGAGTTACACTGAGAGGTTTGAGGCCATAAACTTGCCTACCATGAAAGAGAGAAGAAGAAGAAGGGGTAACTTGATCACAACCTTCAAGTTTCTAAACAAGCTTGATGTTGAAAGTGAATAGTTCTTCGAAATATGCCAAGATAAAGCAACCAGACGCCAATACAAGAGGATAAGTAAGATACGTGATACATAAGATACAAATAAGTCATTCTATAGCATCAGGGTATTGGAAGAGTGAGGTAAGATAATGGAATGATGACAGTATAAAAAAAAGTTATACAAATTTGTAAGATAGCACAATAGAATCAAGAAATTGGACCCCATTAGTGTTGAGCTCCTTCCTCGTGTTGTACAAATTGGCAATTACACACACACACACACACACACACACACACACACACACAGGAGTGGACTCATACCTGAATCTGCTTGCGGATGATGCCAAGGCTATTAGGGGAGTAAAAGAATGATGGGGACTGTATTAAGCTCACATGGGGACCTGAACAAACTCCAAGGTTAGTCTGATACTTGGTGGATGACATTTACTCCAGTTAAATGCAAAGTGATGAGGACAGGACACGATGTAATATGGCCTCGATAAGAGCATTATCCAGCAGGAAATAAGCTGCAGGAGTGTGTGTGATTACTATTTGTGTGTTACGTCATTTAACCTTGTATACACACACACACACACACACACACACACACACACACACACACACACACACACTAGCCTATGACAGTTACCCATTTATCGACCAGCCCCAAGGAGAGGATAAACACTCGGGTTGAGTATGGGCCGACCGCCATACCCAAGATTCGAACCCATGCGGGTCCGACCCCGAGCTGGCCCATGCCGGCTTATGGCCAGTAACATGTGTATATGAGTGTGCGCGAGCAGCGGGTTGGGTGTAGTGGGCTGGGTGTACTGGCTGGGTGTGATGGACTGGGTGTAGCAGGATGAGGTACCGGTGTCACATCCTGCTGGGGTGTGGTAGAGAGCTGCGGTGTAGTGGGGCAAGTGTAGCCAGCTGTGATGTAACAGGTTGGATTCAAAGAGCTAGAGTGGAGTGAGCTATGGCTTAGTGGGATGAGGTGTAGATGGCTGAGGTGTAGCAGACTCGGGTGTAATGATCTGGACGTAGCAGGCTGGAGTGTAGCAGGCGTGGGGGGTAGCAGGCTGGGGTGTAGCCAGACACACACACACACACACACACACACACACACACACACACACACACGCACACTTCCCTCCCTCATTACCGACAATATAGCTAATCCGATCTCGGCCGCACCAAGAGACGATGGGGTCGGGTAACCAATTTTCTGATATCCTGCGTTACTGAGGGGAGGTTAGTGATGGGGAGTGGGGAGATATCCTGCGTTACTGAGGGGAGGTTAGTGATGGGGAGTGGGGAGAAACCATAGCTAGGGAGATCACACAGACCGCTCCTGACCTTTACTGGAAGATAATATCGAACTGTAACGGTAAGACGAAATCGTACCATGTCTACGCCGGGTAACGTTAACGGATGTTACGTAACATGATTCCCTACGATGCTGCTTGAGAGGCAGTAAGATCCTGAGGCTTGAGAGGCAGTAAGATCCTGAGGCTTGAGAGGCAGTAAGATCCTGAGGCTTGAGAGGCAGTAAGATCCTGAGGCTTGAGAGGCAGTAAGATCCTGAGGCTTGAGAGACAGTAAGATCCTGAGGCTTGAGAGGCAGTAAGATCCTGAGGCTTGAGAGGCAGTAAGATCCTGAGGCTTGAGAGGCAGTAAGATCCTGAGGCTTGAGAGGCAGTAAGATCCTGAGGCTTGAGAGGCAGTAAGATCCTGAGGCTTGAGAGGCAGTAAGATCCTGAGGCTTGAGAGGCAGTAAGATCATGAGGCTTGAGAGGCAGTAAGATCCTGAGGCTTGAGAGGCAGCATGATTCTGGGGCTTGAGAGGCAGTAAGATCCTGAGACTTGAGAGGCAGTAAGATCCTCAGTCTTCAGAGGCACTTAGATCCTGACGCCCCCGAAAGCGTAACATCTGCTTCTCCCCTGCCCAGCTGAGGTGCGAGCAACTCACCCCCACAGGACGCTGCCCGACACACTCCTCCTCTCCGCCATCACCCCACAGAAGCCATCGTCAGTCTCCCGTGGTCATGTGGACGCTGGCGGGGCTCTGAGGTCGCCACAGTGCTGTGGATGAATCTGCCGACGCTGGAGCATCAGGACAGTACAGGTTCCGTCTGCTGACAGTGGACGGCGAGATCTGTTGCTCGTCAGTGCCTCCTGTCTGTGTGGACGGTAATGATCTGTTGCTCGTCAGTGCCTCCTGTCTGTGTGGACGGTAATGATTTGCGTCTCCTGTTCTGTCTTTGTTGGGTGGACACGCTAGAACTGGGCGGAAAGACGTTGCTTTGTGTGTGTGTGTGTGTGTGTGTGTGTGTAGTAACGTTCGTGACGGGCTGAAGGTGACCATGGCTGACGTCAACAGCAAGGTGTATGATGTGTAAACAAGAAATTCAGACCCAGAATGTTTACCTCACCTGTCTCCGACACCCACACGGACAAGAACAACCCCCAATATATATATATATATATATATATATATATATATATATATATATATATATATATATATATATATATATATATATATATATACATATAAACTGGTCGGTGTTCACGGGCAGATGGAGTAGCATTTAGAGGAACTGGGAGAGCATATTTGCCGTGGGGAGCTGTGTACAAGGCCAATAACATACACAAACAAGACGTATTTACCCACATTTATTCTAGTCTTATATTCCCTCACACACCTGCTCTAAAACAAGCACACGGATAAAACTCGGCACATCTACCAGGCCGGGACTCACAATCGAAACGTGAGAGGGGGGGCATTATTCTTTTTTTAGGGGGGGGTCGGGGTTGTATTTGTATATGAAATATGGGAAATACATCTGGCGCAGGGAAATTCATCACTCCGCTTCTCATCGTCGGACGGGGGAGGGAGGAGAGAAAGATATTCTGTGAAGGAGGAAGATTTGTATTTGCCCCGCAGGCTCGGGGAACTCTGAAACTGGCCCGAGGTGTGTGGAGGCCAAACTTTGTCTTCCATAAAATCATAAAAGTAAGTGGGAGCGGGTGTGGGGGTGTGGGGGGGGGGGGGAACACAGGCCGGCTGGCTGGCCCAAGTGCTTACCCTTGTAGGGAAAATGTCACCCCTGGATACAGGAATTAACGTTTTGGAAATAGTGGTTCCTCTCTCTCTCTCTCTCTCTCTCTCTCTCTCTCTCTCTCTCTCTCTCTCTCTCTCTCTCTCTCTCTCTCTCTCTCTCTCTCTCTCTCTCGTAGGTCAGGAACTAATTCAAAGGGAAAGAGGAAGCCACGAATGTACGATAAGGAGGCGGATGGATAATCAAACACATTGTACCTTAGATTAAACATCTCTTTTTCTTTGCTGAGACGGCAAGGGTCACTGAATGACCTACTTGAAACCACCTTGTTAACGCTATTATATATATATATATATATATATATATATATATATATATATATATATATATATATATATATATATATACATATCTTTTCTTTCTTTCAAACTATTCGCCATTTCCCGCGTTAGCGAGGTAGCGTTAAGAACAGAGGACTGGGCCTTTGAGAGAATATCCTCATCTGGCCCCCTTCTCTGTTCCTTCTTTTGAAAAAAAAAAAAAAAGAAAAAAAATATGTGTGTAATGTGTGTGTGTGTGTGTGTGTGTGTGTGTGTGTGTGTGTACGGGAAGGGGGGGGGTACAACTGACTGCACCCACACGAAAAGAAGGAAAAGAAAACTAAAATGAAATATAATGGGTGAAAACTGAATGATCTGAACTATGACAAGTTAATACGTAATGAGACTTACGTATCAGTGAAAATATTGACTGGGATGGCAATTTGAAGGTACAAATATATAAGTAATTACCAACACAGGGGTGTCCATGCGATCCTATATAAGTAATCTAAAGGTTTCATGACATTTAAAACCATTTACATACTGACAAAGGATACTAAAGGCTTTCTCTTATAGGGAGACCAATCCTCCTCCTCCTCCTCCTCCTTCGTACTTCCCTTTCCCTCCTGAGTGTCACGTATCCATCGAGACAGTGCAGGGCAGACCTTCCTGAAAGGATCCAATGGTCTGCTGCTGTATGAATTCCTGTTTGAATTCCTTATTCTCAGGTCAACTGCTAACGTTTGATTGCGTGGTAAATGGGAGGTGAAGCACGACTTAAAGAGGAGATATGGAACCTACGGAGAACTAAACCATTTCTATGGTAACACAGACTGAGAAGTGGAGTTCAGTAGTCACGAGCCACAGCATTGTGGTGACAAGTTCTCTAACGTCTACAATGAAGGACTGCGAACATGGGTACTACCTCTAGCTTCAAAAACAGAAGGAAGGTTGAGAAAGACGGAGGAATATCTTGATAAAAGATGTCAAAAAGCAAAGAAGCTTCAAGATATACACGAATGGTGTCCCATAGAGCCAGCAACTATAAGGTATAACAGAACAAGGAATGAGTAAAAAAGGTTAAGAAAGGAGAAATCAAAAAGCAAAGAAGCTTCAAGATATACAATGGTGAAGATATAAGTGGTGTCCCAGCAACTATAAGGTACAACAGAACAAGGAAGGAGTAAAAAGGTTTAAGAAACGAGGAACAAAAGACTCTCAAAAGAATTGTTGAGGACACGGCAGGAGAAACTCTAAAACATTTCCATAAATTCATCATGAATTAACAGCAGCGTATCAGACTGTGGAATTCAGAAGGAGGGGTTGAAGAAGACGATGGAACGATGTGTGAGGAACTGAATAACAAGATGAAGTGTGTTTTCACGGTGGAAGACGCTATAGCGGCGGTATCAATGAGACGGGGTGAAGAGGAGGTCTTAGCATTGAGATACCTAGTGATATGAACAGATAACGAAAGGGTTTCAACTCATGCAAGGTTCACTGCTCTATTAAAACGTCACCATGCGCGTATAAGGTACGAACAGATACTATACTCGACAAACGTCGTAAATAATAATGTACAAGCTGTCGCTGGAGAATGGCAGTGTCAGTGGAGTGTTAAAAAGGCAAACATCATATCTTTATAGCTATACGACGAGACCGGGAAGAGGTGCTGAACCATACACCAATCTCACTGACGAGTGTGGTGCGCAAGGTACTGGAAAGGTTCATAATCAGATAGCAAACGGATGACTTCCTACCGAGGGGAAATTACCTAAGTGAGAGTCAACACGGCTTAAGAGCGAGGAGGTCACGCGCAACGAACTTCTTACACTTGTGTAAGAGAATGACAAAGGGGAAGGCTGGGCGGACTGTCTGTATCTGGACTATCAGAAAGATTTGACACGACACCACATGGGAGGCTGATGAGGATGGTGATTCACCAGGTAGGAAGAAGGGGAAGATTCCTTCGAAGTATACATGATTGCAGTATCTCAGAGGAGCCTTCTCTAAATGGGTTGAGGTCCTCCGTTAGAGTGCCGCAGGGTTCTGTCATGGAACCATTTTTCTTCTTAATCTATGTGAATGACTTGCTAGAAGGTACGGACACCTACCTGGTGATGTTTGCAGATGATACAGAGGCCACGAAAGAAGTGGAAAGCCAGGAGGATTGCATCAACTTACAAATGGACCTTAACAGACACCAAAGTACACCCCAAGTTATGAAAGATATGAGGACAAGTTGCAGGGATAAAGATATAAACTGCAGAGCTCTGTGTGTGAGAGAGACTTGGGAGCCGACAGCGTCCCTGAGGCAAATTATAAAAGAGACCAACTGTCTACTTGCAAATATCAAGAGTTAATTCATGTTAATAGATAAGGATATATTCAGCAATCTTTTCACATCCTACACGAGGCCAAAATTAAAATATGCTTCTTAAGTTTGGCCAGCGCATCTAAAAATGCTCAAAGAGCTAATAGAAAAGGTCAAGAGGAGGGCACCAAATATGATTACAGTTACAGTGAAAGGATAGAAGTGTTAAATTTTCCCAACATGAAAGAGAGAAGAGTGAGGGGTGACTTGATCCAGACCTTCGGTTTTCTTTTATCAGTTCCTGAAAAGACGTAGGAACAGAACAACCGGAAGACATTTCACGAAATTTGATAAGAAACTTGTCGGAGGGGATAAAAATAAGTATTCTTTTAAAATATAAGGGTGGTATGTGCACGGAGTAAAGTGCATGAGTTTACAATACATGTGGACAGCAAACAGAAGTTTAAAACGTTGTATGAAAGTAAGGTTCGAGAAAAGGGGCACCATGAGTGTAGAACTCCCTCTCCTACAGTAAAAATGAGTTATTACAAAAGTTCCAACATACCTCAGACCTCACAACAGTTCACATAAGCCTCATAAGAACTCCCCCACGCCTCACACCTCACAAGAGCACTCATACGTCTTAACCTTCACGAGAGCTCCCAAACACCTCATATCTCACAATTCATAAGAACCTCTACACACCCTACATACTATAAAAGTTTTCACATACATCACACATCACACCTCATAAAAGCTGTCTCACGCCCCATATCTGACAAGAACACCCAACCATCTCACTCCTCACAAAAGTTCCTTCACACACCACAAGAACAACCACACGCGTCCACCAGCACAAGAACTACACGCCTCACACGAACACTCCCACACACTTCACACCTCACAATAACTCTCAAACACCTCATAAGAGCTCCCAAACGCCTCTCATCTCACAAGAGCTCGCACACGCCTCATGCCTCACAAGAGCTCGCACACGCCTCGACCTTCACAAGAATTGGCAAACACCTAACACCTCACAAGAGCTCTCACACATACCTCACACCTCACAAGAACACCTACACGCCTCAACCTTCACAAGAGTTGGCAGGCGCCTCACACCTCACAAGAGCTCCCCCACGCCTCACACCCTCACTTGTCTGCTGGAACACAATATTTCACGCTACTTGTTTCTGTCTGAGCTGCTCCGTGAGGACTACCTCCCTGCCTCTGTACTCCTTCTGTTGCTCACTCTTCCTTATTGTCCTCTTTATTACCTCTCTCTCTCTCTCTCTCTCTCTCTCTCTCTCTCTCTCTCTCTCTCTCTCTCTCTCTCTCTCTCTCTCTCTCTCTCTCTCTCTCTCTCTATCTATCTATCTATCCATATCTATCTATCAATCTATCTATCTATCTATCTATCCATATATATATATATATATATATATATATATATATATATATATATATATATATATATATATATATATATATACATATAATATATATATATATGTGTGTGTGTGTGTGTGTGTGAAAAGAATTGATAGGGTTCGGCTTTACTGGCTAACGTTTCAGTCACCACATATACCACCAACAGAGCCTCATAAAGAAAGGATACTATGCATGTAACACCTACATTATAAGTTTCTTTCAAAAGCATAAACTCTAAAATGTTCCTTGGAAAACATATATCACAAAAGTCCAACGTGAAATGAAAAATCAGAAAAGAATATAGAGAATTATTAATGCCTAACAATCCTAGCTTATCTAAAATACATCAAAACGTAACTTACATAATAGATTCAACAGAGGCAATATTTTCTAGTCGAGATTAAAATTCTACAATTCATAATTAAATATCCTGAAGTTGAATTATACATTGAAGAGCAACTAGACAGTTTTACTCTTAACCTAATGAAACTTATCTAGTGCCTTACTTATGGTGGTATATACCTTACTGTCACTTATGGTGGTATATACCTTACTGTCACTTATGGTGGTATATACCTTACTGTCACTTATGGTGGTATATACCTTACTATCACTTATGGTGGTATATACCTTACTGTCACTTATGGTGGTATATACCTTACTGTCACTTATGGTGGTATATACCTTACTGTCACTTATGGTGGTATATACTTCACTGTCACTTATGGTGGTATATACCTTACTGTCACTTATAGTGGTTTACAGTATAAGTGCAACAGCTGTAGTAATGCTTTTTTATATTGACAAGACGTGGCGACACCCCAGGACGCGCATTCATGAACACCTTAGACGGTCATTACGAAAGAACTGCCTCATTATCTAATACTCCTGAGCAATACGGAATCACGCTCACAACAATGACCACCATCCAGTGTCGGCAGCGAGACCAGCCAGCTTCCCTGTGCTGGCCAGTGGCTCATCACATGCCAGTCTGTTAACACCGGAGTCCCTCCTGTCCTATGCGAACACGCCCACTATAAGTAGAAATAAGATATCAACACAGTTATCGTACTTTTAAGTAACAATAAGATATCAACACAGTTATCGTACTTTTAAGTAACAATAAGATATCAACAAAGTTTCGTACTTTTAAGTAACAAAAAGATAACACAGTTATCGTACTTTTAAGTAACAATAAGATATCAACACAGTTATCGTACTTTTAAGTAACAATAAGATATCAACACAGTTATCGTACTTTTAAGTAACAATAACACAGTTATCGTACTTTTTAGATAAGCTTTATTCGGTTTTGGGTTATCAAGTCCACTCTCTAGCTGTCATAGGCAATGCGCCGAAATCACAACCTCCTATCCATGACCAGGCCCCCACAGACCTTACCATGTTTAGTGTCAAATGCTTTCCGGCAGTCCAGATACAATCACTCCCCACAACCTTCCCTTCTGTCCAACACAGAGCTCACTCTCTCGTAGAAATCTGAGAGGCTCGTTACACATGACCTCCCTCCCCTATAGTGTTGTCTCTCACGTAATTTGTTCCCTGCAGGAAGTCATCCATTTACGATTATCTTTTCAAATACTTTACAGACCACACTCGTCGTGGGTGCGCACTGGTCTGTAGTATATCGCCTCTTCCTGGTCTCCCTTTCTACAGACAGGCACGAAACCATGAACAGTAGTTCAGATGGTTTATCAAGTGTATGTGTAAACATCTTCAGCACACATGGTGGAATGTCATCAGGACCCTGAGCCATGTATGGGTCAAGACCATTCAATATTATATTCATGTTTTTTTTTTTTGTTTTTTTTCTAGATACCTCAAATGCTTTCTAAGACCTCCTCCTTATTCCATGACTCCGGTGATTAAACACTTCTGAACTTGTCGTTCAGTTCTCTGCATTTCCTGACATCATATTCTACAACCCTTCCCTTGGCATCCCTCGCTAGCTAGCTGGCTGGCTGGGGGGTGTCGCCTGTATATTCCTTTCCTTCTCAACATCATTTACTGCACCACTGCTGCCTCTTTCTTAATTTTCTCCCTGTGTGTGAGGGTACAGCTCCCCATGTTCCAGGACCTTAATTGTACATTTCAAAGATCCTGTCACCATGATGCTCAGCTCATGTTACTATAAACATTGTTAAGTCCTGAGTTGTGTCCACGATTACAGCCCCTCTTTACGTCTTGGCTCATCTCTGTTATTCCTATATCCTGATCTACCACATATAAAACTTGATTACTTCTTTACAAATAGTGTAACATATACGGTATTCTCCACGCCCCTGTTAGTACGTGTAAAGATAAGATCAGGTAATGATAGTATGGCAGTCCATCTCAGACTACTGTGTTCATTGTCATACCGGTCCTGGGAATTTTCCTGTATACACTCCAAGAATTTGTCTTCATGACCGTCCCCATGTGAATTTAAAGTCCCACAATCTTTATCTTTCGTGTGAGTGTGAGTGTGTGTGTGTGTGTGTGTGTGTGTGTGTGTGTGTGTAAGTTGACGTATATCATAATGATACACAATATAGCAGGATAGCTGCTTATGACACCTATGCTATCACACTGCTGTGTGGCCTACCCTGAGGGACATTAGCCTCCCTCCCCCCCTCCCCTGTGTCACGTCAGACCTGGCACGCTGTACGAGGCTCAACCCCCCCCCCCCCCCGGGAGTCTTCAATCCCCCAGAGAATATTGGCAAGAGGAGCCTACCAATTTCTGAAATCGGCTTACGAAAGATTCCATTGTTGATAAGTCGGCTCGTGTTTCGTGTGTTGGTCTGTACACACCGTCAGGCAACGCTGGACCAATCAGGTCCACGACTGAGCTCATTCTCTCCTGCAGATGATTTCATATTCCTCTGACACTTTCCATTTGGATTCCAACCCCCCCTCCCCCCTCCTCCAACCTCAGGGCTCTGGAACTTACACGGAAATCTGTATATTCAATCTATTTTAAAAGAAAACGAGGCAGCTCAAGAACGTCTTGAAGACGTCCAGGAACTGGATTATAACATGTAAGAATACGGCGAGTTCTCGTCAGAAAGAAAGACTCGCACATATGTAACCATTGTTGGTTGAATGGAACTACAACTGACACACACACACACACACTCTGCATGGGTGCCAGCTGGTACCACCTGGATTCGCTTGAGAGGGGAGGGTCGGTAAAACATGAATAAATCCGTTGAAGGTGTTGAGGAAAGTTTCGTACACCGGCACGTCGCACAGCAAACTGGGACTGACAAGATCATTAACATATGACCTCCTCCTGACATACAGTGACCTAGGAATACATAATAATAGCTATGGTACCTAACATGGGAGAAGATATGAACCAGAGATCAGAATAGTGAAGAAATTGTAGATGAACACAAGGCTCGAGGGCTGAAAAAATGAGTGGGATATATATACGGAGATGATCAGTTGCTCTTGGGAAACACAGAACAGGGAAAAGAAATTCTACCGAGTATTGGACACTATACCAACAACTTCTGGGATGTTTATTATGAGGGTGTCGCGTGATAGATGTCCCTGTGTGACATATATATAAACTCTTTCGTCACGTTCCTTGCATCTTGACCATCGTCTATGATCATGGTGATATCATAACTTAATGAAACGGTATTTAGTGGTGATGTGTGTTCTTTACAGCGACTACAGACCCACACGGTACACAAAGGTAGAAATACACACACAGGTAGGAAGGAGTACACATAGGTAGGAGTACACAGAGGCATGAGTACACAGAGACAAGGATAAACAGATGCAGAAGTATCCTGAGGCATGAGTAAACAGAAGCAGGAGTACACAGAGGTAGGAGTACACGGCAGCAGGAGTACATGGAACCAGGAGTCCACAGGTGAGGGAGCGCGTGGAGGTAGGTAACCAGACACAAGTTCCACAGAAGGTGTTACCCACCTTCCTTCCTTCGTGGTGTCCGTGCATGAGAGACTCCAGTGGGTCATCACACACATACTAGTCCGACCTTCACTTTATCATTCCCTCACCCTGCTCACACCTCACACGCCGTCCCCTCACGTTATCCTCCTCTCTTATCTCTCTCCCTTGTCCTTCCCTTGACCGATCTCTCACCTCACATCTCACTCCAGCCCGCAGGTGTCTCCCACTCTCTCCTCTCAACTCTCCCAGGGGTTGTTTCCTACACCTAAGTACCTTAACTGTTACTCTCACCTCTCCCTACCTTGTGCTTCATGTCCTTCCTCCCTCCCTGCTAGCCTCCCTACTCCCCCTGACACACACACACACACACACACACACACACACACACACAGGACGTGGTGGCAGAGCAGGTGACGTTTGTTCGTCTCTCCACAGTGGGCCTACTTTAGGGTACCAGCCTGACCACCTCCAGATGACGTGGGGGGGGGGGGTCACGGTCGCACCCACCACCTCCCTCCCATGACACACCCTGAGGGCCTGCATAGCTAGCTGCCAGGAGATGGCGGGTCTTATTGCCATCGAGTAGCACCTAATGGGTGCACCTGATCGATTGGCTCCAGCCAACGTACCCTCCGGTGTAATCAAGTGCATAGCTTCCCCTAGTAGTGTACCGGAAGAGGGGGGAGGGGGGCACATCTTCCCCTGGAAGTGTACGGTGGGGGGGGAGGGGAGGAGAGAAACGTAAGAGCAGAGTGCCATCTTCTAGTACCTCCCGTAATGTAAATGGGAGTGAAGGCCGGGTACACAGCGAGAGGCCACATCCAACTCAGGTGCAGCATACGCCATGACAGCAGCACGGTGTCAGGTGTGATGTACAGGACAAGCAGCCCACACGATGAACTCTTCCCGGCCTCCTCTGCACGCACGCCGCCCGCAGCACATCACGAAGCTAAAGGACCCCAAAGCTGTTAAGAACCGGGGCCATAAAACACAACAGGCATGACGCTCGAGCGAGTTCCCGAACGTCGAAAATGCGATGAGGTAAATCTGGCTGGAGAACTAAGGAAGGAGAGAGAGAGAGAGAGAGAGAGAGAGAGAGAGAGAGAGAGAGAGAGAGAGAGAGAGAGAGAGAGAGAGAGAGAGAGAGAGAGAGAGAGAGAGAGAGGGGGGGGGGGGGAGGAGGAGGAGGAGGAGGAGGAGGAGGAGGAGGAGGAGGAGGAGGAGGAGGAGGAGGAGGAGGAGGAGGAGGAGGCTCACAGTGGCGGCAACTTGTAAGGAGAGGGAGTGGCTGCGAGAAGAGGGCAGTGTGTGTGTGTGTGTGTGTGTGTGTGTGTGTGTGTGTGTGTGTGTGTGTGTGTGTGAGAGGGGGGAGGGGAGAGTTAAGGCAATTCAATTCGGTGATGAAAATGGAATGCGGTGAAAACATTCCACGCACATATCTCTTAGTGTTCATTATGTCTGAGGAGAAGCCAGAGAGACACATTTGCCAGACCGGAATAGTGCACGTTCTTATTAACTAAACCTGAGGATCTTCGCCCTTACAGCTCCTCTGACTTGACCTCCTCTCAGCTCATCTTGATTGTAGGTCTCGAATTCCATAGATTTTTCCCCCCACATAACAGCAGTAATGTCATCAAGGTACACATTTCATAATGATGTAAGCTTAAGCCCCAACCCGCCTCACTAAAGCTTTATGACCCTCAGCTTAGTCTGACGTTTTCAGCTTCCCCGCAGCTGTGTCGGTCGGTCGGGGGGGGGGGGGGGGGGGGGGGGTTGTCTGAGAGGCAGCTGGACACCGATACAGATGTTGTGTAGCTACAGCTGCGGTCCTCTAGAGGGCCAGGCCCTGCTGCTGCCACAACCACCAGCTGCCACAGATGGTTGTGGCAACTGTCCAGTAGTGGTACAGGGAGGGGGGAAAAGGGAGGGGGGGGGGACATTTTTTTTTTCTGTGGTGGTCTCGACCATCACCTGTTCCATCTCTGGGGCCAAAAATGTTGCCTCTATCACTGGCAGCCAGCCTACCCTAGGCACCACTGTTAATACACACTTCCTACCAACCCTTACTTGTCACCTCCATAACCACTCGAACAAGGGTTTCTAGACTGAGGTACATGTACCACTGGTGTGGTATATATCTGGGCTTCGTCAGTGGTACAATGGTGAGTATAAGTCATTATCTACTTCTCGAGTGATGATACCGGCGGCAAAAGATTTTCTCCGATCAATAAAAAAAGAAAAAAAAATTCTACTTTGAATCGTGCGCCACGTCGCCTGGTGTCCCTCTAGTGGCGAGTACGACAACTACACATAAACAAGAGGCCCTGCTGATCCTAGGAGGCGGGGGAACATTGTTTTCTGCTCATTGTCTTGTATTCTCTCCTCATTACCCGTAGGATATGACTGGTCCAACTTTATGGTTGACTGTGTAGGTACTCTGACCCGAGAATGGCCATGGATAAGCCATGAAGAAGTTGTTGCCATTATAAATGACATGTCCGGAGGTGGGATTTTCTAAGGATGTGTCACATAATGTGATTTGTTATATTCTCACCCATAAGTACAGTAGACGTTCACTTGACTGGTGATAACAACATGTTCAAGTTAATCATATGCGGTTTACATGAATGTATCGTATCTTAGTGGTAACAAGACATCACATTACAAGAAATAAAGCTTAGGTTTCCCGCGTCCATATACGATTTTCAGTCGTCATGGCGCCTCTGGCTTCAGTATTTTCCATATTGTCCAACTATTCTCCATATTGTCCAAATATTCTCCGTATTGTCCCAGTCTTCAAACACTCGTTACAATGCTAGATCATAATCAGAAAATGCTTTAATGTTCTCTGTTTTCTTATATTTACATTATACATATTTACACCATGCTGAGCTGGTAACTAGTTGGTAGTAACAGTATCTTTGGATGCCTTTTTTCCTCCAAATCTGGAAATACAACTTCTTGTCAAAGCGAAGATATTCTCAAGCCTATTTGAAATTTGGCTTTAGTTCAAAAATGACAACTGGAGGTTTCCCAGTGTGTGGTTTGTGACCAGGCACTGGGAAACCAGGCGTTGACCTTATCCCAATGGGAGAAGATAGTATGTACCAGAAAGCTAAATTCGCTTTCAGATTCAAACAACACAATTCAGAGCATTGCAAAAATGTCAGCAGACATTTGAGACCGGGTAGTTGCAGATATCCAGGCTAGTACAGCTGAATGTTCTCTGCAAGTGTATAAATCAACCGATGTCTTTAACTGTGGCCAGCAAAACTGGTTCTGGTTCGGTACTTACTTACATACCACAACCTTCAAAGATGAACATCTCCTCCGTCGTCCCCCACGGAAGCAGATATTTTCGAGGAAGTCACAGTCGTCTTTGATAAGGCTAAGTTGTCTTGCGTTGACGTGAAGGGATGCACTACAGGTCGCGCTGAGGCTATGTTATGAAGGCAATCACGATTCTACCCCAAGCGTGAAGGAAGTTGCTCCTGAAATGCACGGCGGCCTGCAGGGAGTGTATGATCCATCAACATACACTTGAGGCAAAGAATACCACCCGAGCCGGCGGCTGAAGCTCTCAAGACAGTGATAAACATCCTGGACCACGTGAAGTCTCGGGCACTCAACTCCCTCTAAGCTTCAAGGAACTTTGTGAGGATTTAAACCGCGAGCAGCAAGTAGTCTTGCTGCCCACGGAAGTGAGGCGGTTATCGCGGGGGGAATATATGACAATGAGGGTGTGTAAAGTGCGTGGTCAGGTCGGTGAATTCCTTGCTTGGTAATGTTGAGCGAAAAATTAGACCCTGGATCTCTTCGAATGATCCAAGTTCTGGGAATTACATGATGCACAGCTGGTTGATATTTTCTCGCGATTAATTAAACTCTTTGAACAAGGATTTCCAGGACGCTGATGCTACTGTCCTTGACGTCCTAGATAAAGTCAGGGGGATTTCAGAAGCAAAACTTTGGCTGCGGGTACCCAATGGTGAAGCAGAAGTGGACATGTTTGACCGTCTTGCCACCATTCTTCACAAACATAAAGAGAATCTCTCAAGGGAGTTAGTTCACAGAAGTCGTCATGACATCCGGAGAGGATGAGTGAGATGCTTACTGAAAGGGTATACGTACGTGTCATGTGTGGAGGCAACAGGGGGAAGGGGGACACCGAATTGGAGAGGGAAAGATGGAGTGAAAGATGTTTTGGGTGATCAGGTCTCGAGCATCCAGGAGGATGTGAGGCGTGCATGGAACAGAGCGAATGGGAGCGATGTGATATACATGGAGCGACGTGCTGTCAGCAGCTTTAACCATGAGCATACTAAGTGTTCAAGGGAAACTACGGAAAGGTCTGTGGTGCTTGGCTTTGGATGGGGTACTCTGGTTTCGGTGTATTATGCACGTCAGCTAGAGACTGGATGGAAATAATAGAAGCCATTCTTCGTGTATTCCTAGTCCTACTTTGCGACGCGGATGATGGCGAATAAGTATCAAAAAGATAATAAAGGAATTACCAAGACTGTACAGGAAGACAATCACTGCTCAGATGTTGGATATATCGTGATGGGGAAAACATATCTAAAAACAAAGATTGAGATAGTTTAGAGACTCATGGAGACACAAGTGATTGAATAGTATACAGGAACGTTTCCTATATCAGTAAGTCACAGAAAACACTAGAATCATAAAGGGTGATACACCATCATGACCAAAATCTTATCTTTATCTACAGATGGATTGGAAAATTGAGGATATCCAATATGACATACCGATTGGAAAGAATGTTCACGTCACAGCATGCTTTAGTCAGAGTATGTGATAAATGAAGACCAAAAAACATCAGAGTGGAAACCCAACTCAAATATGAGATACAATCGTGGGAAAAAAAGAAATGGTGTTTCCACAACCAAGTTACAGATCACTGCTATGGAAGTTCTCCCTTTAAGTCTACAACGGAGTGGGACCAAGGGTATCTTTAACCTCAAATAATGAGGAAAGTTTAGGAAATAGAGAAAAATAACTCAGTAGAGTACATCAAAAAGCTAAAGCGCTTCCATTTTTGCTGAAAATCACTGCAAAACTGTTCCTCATAAAGTCAACCACACCTTCATAAAAAGAAAGTGTGCTATCATGACTTTTTCTATTGGCAAATTTTCTTGGTCCTCAACCAAACGCATCTTTAATAACTTCAGTAATTCAATTACCTTCCCTCCTTCTCTTCCCACCTGATCAATCGATAGCTAATTCTCCAACTGATGAAGCTTCTCTCTCTATGTACTTTACTTTCCTCCAATTCGGTTTCGAATGACTCTGTCTCCCCCCCCCCAACTCCTCTATTATCATCGTGCTGGGTCTTCCAAGTACTTCCCAGGGCTCCGTGGCGTACGGACCAAATGGCAATCCTCCTCAAGTCCTCGTGTAAACCTCGGCCGGCTATCTCCGATCTTTGCCCACGTATTTCGCCTTGTCTGAAGACCCCCAGACTCTTCCTACCTCTTGGAAGTACGTCTTGGTGAAGCCCTTCCCTAAGCTATGACACCCCCCCCCCCTCTACCTGTCGCCCCATTGTTCTCACTTCTGCTGTCTCCAAAGTCTTTGAAACTCTCCTTAACTCACAATGTCTTGAACACTTAGAATTCAATTACCTTATGATCACCAGCACGGATTTCGCAGTGTTAGGCCTTATGGTGATCTCTCCTATGTGACCCCACACCTCTAGTCCTCTCTCTCTCTGGAGTTTTGAGGAAACTTTTGTCGTAGCCCTCGTCATCTAAAAAACATTGGACAGGGTGTGGCATAAGTCTTTTCTTTCCAAACTCGCTTCCTTCGGTTTCATCTCTCCTCTCTGTTCTCTGATGCATATTTTCCTCTCCGACCGTCCCATTCAAACAGTCGCTGATAGGGCGACTTACCCTCCCAATCCAATCAACAGTGGTGTTCCTCTTCTCTTTCCTATGTCAGTAAATGATCTCTCTTTTACTTCTAACCGTATTCATTCTTATGCCTGAGGATTCCACTTTATACATTTCAACTTCCCTCATCTGCCTTACAAGACATTTCTCCTCTTTCAGTAGACTTGCGCAACATTTCAGAACGGGGAAGCAGTAACCTGGCTGGTTTTAATAGTTCTAAGACGCAGTTTCTCCCACTAGCTTCATCAAGGAATCATTTTCCCCCCTCTGTTACATTTAAGAACACCACATTTCAACCCCTGTAATGACTTAGACATGCCGGACGCAACCAAATGCTGCACTCTGTCCTGGAAACCCCGCACAACCAACATCACAAAGTCTGCTTCCCAAAATCTGGGGACGTTGTATAAGCACCGTATTTACTGTTCTTGTAAGAAGCTGCTTCATGTGTATTAGGGGGTTTTCTTCACTCTAGTATGAAGTACTGCTCACCTAGCAAGTTGGTCTTCCTCCACCTCAAGTAACGAAATGAAAACCTTTCTATGTCACTGATTTCTCCTGGCATCACCTCTCTTTAATCATCCCTTGGTGCACGCAGCTATGTTGTTGCTGCTCTCTCTCTCTCTCTCTCTCTCTCTCTCTCTCTCTCTCTCTCTCTCTCTCTCTCTCTCTCTCTCCATACATCATCTCAGCCAACCTTCCCGTGAGCTGTCTGACTTCCTATCCCCTCAAGGTTTGGGCCCGTGGCATCGGTTTGGCTGCTGCTGCTTCTCAGTTTCTATCGTGCAGATCAGTCACTCGAGGGTAGACCATTATAATACCTCCTTCTTCCTTCAACCTTTAATCTATGGAATTCTTTTCCTCCTTTCATTTTTCCATCTTCGTATAACCTTTCTGCCATTAAGAGTCAGGTCTACAGACACTTACGGAGCCCCAGTTAATTTCTACTTTCTCTTCCCTCACTCCATTTCTCTCACCTGAGAAAGCCTCTCACTGAGGCATGTTACGTTCCACTCATGTCAGTCACCGTAAGAGGAAAAGGGAGATAATATCAACAGTAAACAGTTCCTTGCAAAAAAAAAATGGAACAAAGTTATAAGAAATTATTTAAGAAACTTGTTGGAGAAGATGTGAAGAATTTTCATAGTGTCAGTATAGTGAATGAACGGAATAACCTATGGAATGAAAGTGAATACAGATAGTATACATAAGTTACAGTTTAATAGATCCCCCTCCCCCTAAACGAGCGTAGACCTCCCTCCCTCCGGTACTATACAAATAAGTGATTACAACAGGCAGTTACACACACACACACACACACACACACACACCACCGAGTGTAAAACTCCCTCCTCCTACTATACAAACAGGTAAACACACACACAGACCCTCAGATGCACACAAACATACCAAGTGATGACAACATCGCCCCACTTCACACGGGAGGGGCCGTAACGAGGCTGGGTGGGTGTGGGCCCTGCACAGTGCAGCCTGTGTATGTGTGTTAACACCAACATCAGAAGGCAGCGGTGGGGCAGGGGAGAGAGATAGAGACCACGATCGCATGTGTACACTATCGCCCCAAACTTCCCCCTGGACGAACAACGCCATAATCTCCCCAAGTGTTCCAGATCCATCTATGTGGCAGCTAACATGGGAGACGGCAGAGCCGCGCCACAAGTGTCTCTTGTGCTTCTCCTTGTGTCTACCAGATTACTGGAGGAGGACAAGGTCCTGGACGTCAAGCACCAGAGTCAGACAGCGAGAACCAGTTCCTTTGTGCTCACCCCAGGTGAGGGGGTCAGGCACAGACGAACCCAGGGCAGGGGCTCACACAACACACGCACGCCAGGACTCTACAATATAATCACGGGGACGTGATTTTCTGATTTCAAGCGGAAGCACGCGCGCGCGCGCGGGCGTCCAGCTCGTACAAGCATGTGCGTGCCTCCTGCCCATGCAAGCCCCCACCAAGAGCAGCAAGACGGGAAGACCAGCAGGAAGCGAAACACCAAGACAGACAACAGCAAGGGGAAGGAAACACAGAGGCAGGCTTTCCTGCTGGGGTGGTCGCTCGTGTGTTTCCTGCGGGGATATGTGGCACTGAAACTTAAGAGCAGTAGATTCAAAGTCATATTTTTCCCATGTACATAAAAACACTTTTGGTTCCAGGTGAGGAGTAAGGAGAGGTGTGTGTGTGTGTGTGTGTGTGTGTGTGTTCGTCAGGTGCCGAGAGCCCCAGTTGGGTTCAGTTCTCCAGCTAACCACAACAGACGACGCTGACGCCTGTACTCCACCTTCATGGTTGGCCCATATGTCGAGGGTGCCAGCCCGTGTACGCGTACCATAACCCTGCCAAGACGAGGGTTCCAGTGTCACGACCCGCCTCCTGGGGCCATTACCATCTCAGTGGTCGGGCCCCTACACGCCCAGTTTCCCGGGGGCCGCCAACGCGCCGGGGTCGTACCACACTATGCTGCCCGGACCACCAGTGTTCACGTGGGCCCCGGGAGCGGTGTATAACGAGCCCACTCTCCTGGTAACCATGGGTTACAGGAACACTCCACACCGGTCCAATAAATTGCCACTTTTATCCCGTTTTAACTGCAGTAATTATTTACGTTATAAAGCCGACGCTGGGGATTTCCAACAAACGACGTAAATTGTTGCGTCATTTGAGAGCAGGACCCGGGCTACGCGTACTGGACAGTTTCACCGGTGAAAATAACCTCTTTCTGGTCGTTGATTGGCTGTGGACGCGCGTGGTGGGTCTCGTCGTTGGACCAATGAGCGGCGAGTGTTGCTCTGGGTTGGAGGTGCGTGAGAGAAGACTGGTGTGTGGAGCTGCTGTTAGCTATGGTTTATGGCCTGACACACTACACTTACCCACCATGTTCCTGCCGACCACACTACTCACACACACACACACACACACACACACACACACACACACACACACAAATTGAATATCTCGCGCCTCAGACGAGAGGGCAAGTGTGGCGTCTTTCAGTGGCGCTAGCTAGAACAAGCTGGAAATTACAGTGCTCAGGGCCAGTCCAAGTGTCAAAATTCAGGGTGTAAATCTTGTGCCGCGTGCTAGTGCATTGTGGGTCTCGTGCTGGTGCTGGAGGGCAGAGGGTGATGGTCCAGCTTTCCCTGCTTCATTATGGTTTCATAAGACGTTAAATATAGGACGTAATGCGCACGCGCACGCACACACACACACACACACACACACACACTTTTATAAATTCCTTCTTTGTGGTCATTTATTTCACTGTTCCTTTTGTGTAGTCTTTTATATCACTGTTCCTTTCTTGTCGTTTGTCACTGTTTCTTCCTCGTAGTCGTGTTTGTCATAGTTCCTTTTTCGGGAGCATTGATGTCCTCGTTCCTCTTTTATGGTCGTTTTTGTCTCTGTTCTTTTCTGTGGTTATCTGAGTCCCTGTTCCTTTTTTTTTTGTGATCGTTTATGTCACTGTCTCTTAATTGTGGTCATCTATAACCCTGCTCCTTTTTTGTGGTCGTTTTCGTCACTGATCTTTGAGGTTGTTTCATTGTTCCTTACTGTGTTCACTTCTGTCACTACGTCGGCCATGTGCATTACAAATCCTTCCCTGTGGCCTTGCATCCCTGTCCTTCCTCTGTGTTCACTTCCATCTCTCCTCTTCCTCTATGGTCGCTCTTATCGCCTGTTTTCCTACGACACTGTAGCGCTGCTGGTCCACGTCCTTCTGCCCGAGAGTCGACGTTCTCCCCCAGTCCTTGCAGCTGGTCCGGACCTCCACCTGTTGTCTCATTCATAAGGTTCCACCACTGCACAGGACAAACGATACACCTGTTGCCTCAACCACTCGTAATTTCTAATATTTCCGTCTACCTCATCAGGACGTCCCGCACAATGAGGTGTCCAGTGTTTGCAATGCGTCTCTCTTTGGACTTTCTCTATTACGAGTCTCTTTTGGCAGCGTGTTTCTGCTGGTAATGTGTGTCTGCGTCAGAACTGCGATACTGTCTATTTTCTACTCATGATTGTCTTTAGTTCGCTGGTCACTTTCCTCTCTAGTCTATGGACTCTCTTACCAGAATACAGTCTCACAATCATTAGGTCCACGACAACACTCGCAAACTCCCCCATCATCAGCAACGTCCTCCACTGTCTCTCTCGTTCATGAGGCCAGTATTCACTATGTACTGTTACAGGTCCTTCATGAACACCACCAACACTCCTTCTGCCCCTCTGGATCCCCCACAACCCGTCGTGGTGGCTTTGGTACCTCCTCCTCCAGCCCATTTCTCGTCGTGCCAGTTGTATTCTCCACTCCTCCACCAATGCAGGTCGAGAGTCGCTCTTCTCTCCATCAAGGTCGAGCCATCTTCCTTCCTCCCCAGCCAGCTTCCTGGCCTTCAGTTCCACCTCGTCGTCTCCCTCTTCCAACCCGAGCTGGCCTCTCCTACCCACCTTTACCTCCTCCTCCTCCTCCTCGCCAATTCCTCATCTACCCGTTGTCCAGGGAACATTGGCAGGTGCTACGGTGATACAGGGAACATTGTTACGTCTTACCATAATGCTTGGAACACTGGTACGTGTTACCGTAACACCGTAACATGACACTGAGAACTTTTGCAACAAGAGACAAAAAAACTGATGATAGAGATGTTTGCTGTACATATGATAAAGCTGAATACTATTGTGTTGCATGGCAGTCTGTAGAGAAGACGGAAAAAGCAAATTAGCGATAATATAGAAACTGGTGGACTGGAGCAGACGAACTACCACAAATAACCGGCTGAACTCAGCAGGGAAGATAATCATTAGATCAGGGGCAATACCTGCAAACATACTGAAGGGATACCAGGCGAATATATATGAATACTCAGCGAGCAAAGTGAAGCGTATATTTTGCACATCTGGAAAACCTCTTTATATACATATGCATACCCTTATGTTTACGGACGTCCAGTCCAAATGTTTACTTGTGTATAACCTTTATGCATAAATATGAGTTATACATATGTTTAACCTGTATGTGTATGTATGTTCAGCTCCTTTGTTTGTATACAATCTTAATATTACGGGTTGGAACCTCGAAGAACAAACTGTTATAACACGGCCTACAGAGCAGCGTACGCGGCGTCAGTGATGCAACACCTACATCATTGTTCCGTTTTATCTCGAAAAAAAAAAAAATTCCCACTCCACTAGAATTCCATGGAACAGGAAGTAAATTTTCAGACTCACAGAAATAAATGTTTTAACAAAGGGCTACTTTTTTAAAAAGCTAGGGGAAGTGCACCACCGCCCATTTGCTATGCCCTCTCGTTTTTTATTTTCATTCCAATAAAAGTTTTTTTTTTTTCATTTTACATTTATGGGTAAGTTGCCGCTCAGCACTGTGTCGACGTCACACCGAAACATCCCAGTACACTGTAATACCACACCACACACAGTTTAACATTCCTCTTAATTGCAGCACACTGTTACATGCTCCACTAGCCGACAGTCCTATAGCAGCAACACGTACCACACCACCAAACACACCCTGTACTACTCTCACATCCAAGGAGGCTTCAGTTGTGCGTACACATTCCACAGACTGAAGACAAAAGAATATCGACTTGCGAACCTTCCCAGAGTGGCCTCGAAGTTGGACTAAATTGCCTTACCCCAGAGGTGTCAGTTTTCTTTGTATCTTGTCTTGAAATCATTCTCGTCTCTTATTTCCAAGAACTGGCTTCTGGCGTGCCTTCACCGCTGACTGCTCCACCACGTAATGACTGGCGAGCTACAGCATCTCGCAAATAAACATCTAAGGGATGGGTCGTGGTCGTGTCTGTTTCCATCCTTACACCTCTAAGCTTTGGAACTCTCTATCCTCTCAACTCTTTAAAAAAAAACCTCTTCTGCAACATTCCTCATCTTAAAAGGCAGATTTCTCCATGTGCTCAAAAATCCTAACACTTGTTTTTTTTCTTTTCTTATTTCTATTATGTCACGTCAGCCCTTTATTTGTTATAGTTTACACATGGATTCGCCCAAGATTTCAGCGCGTGCCTACAGCCTTCAGTATAGTGAATTAATGTAGCTTACTCCTACAACTGTAGCATCAATTTGCACACTGTAATGTTACTAGTGACACGGTAACACTACACTAGAATATCAACACATGATTCATCACCACTAGATAGTCACAACGCCAAGTTTATCATCATGAAGCACACTGGAACATGTTGCTACACACATCATGAGAACGACTACATACGTAACTGAAAACGTTTCAACAATACACTACCACCACCGTGCCACAACAAACACTCCAGTTCTACAACACATCATAGCGCCACTGGAAGCGTTCCATCAATACCCCAGGATTTCATTACTAACACTGTGACATAACACAAACAGAAACATCATAACACAACATTGTGATATAACACAAACGGAAACATCCCAATACGACACTGTGATATAACACAAACATCACAGCACAACATTGTGATATAACACAAACGGAAACATCACAACACGAAACTGTGATATAACACAAACATCACAAGACAACACTGTGATATAACACAAACATCACAACACAACACTGTGATACAACACAAAAACAAACATCAAAACACAACACTGTGATACGATACAAACACAAACCACAACAAAACAGCTATATAATACAAACAGAAACATCACAACACAACACTGTGATATAACACACACACACACACACACACCACCACTGAGGCAAAACACCATCACATATAGTGTACCACTACCGTACACATTATACCACTACTGCTTCCAGTGAACTAGAGATACGTCTACATCTACTACCTGTCGACTACCCTCTATAAATGATCTACTCTTCTACGTCTAACCTGCACCACTCTTCATGCTGATGATTCCACTTAACATATGTAATTCTGATCACCTTCCCGCTCCTCCCCCTCCTCCCACTAATACTCGCTCTCTTTATCGTATCATAATACCTCCTCCCTCAGCCCAGACCTGTGCAGCATCTCAGAGAGGGGAAGCAGCAATCTTAATCCAATCGACTTGTGCTAAAACATCATTTTTCCTGACACCTATTATCATTTTCCTTCTGTCCCGTTTGCAGACGCCATATTTCAACCCCTGTAATAACACAAACATGGACGGAACCATATCCTCCACTCCGGCCTGAACACCCTACATAATCCACATCACAAAGTCTGCTTTCCCAGAAGCTGGCAGTGTTGTATGGGTGTCGTAAACATTGTCCCTCTGAGCAAGAGCTTCATTTACCCAAGTATGGAGCACTGCTCACCACACATCAGGTGTGGCTCGTCTACCACCTCTCCATTAACTAAGAGTGGAATCAAAAGCCTTTTGTCTCGTTACCTCTGACATCACCTATCTTTAAGCTTCCCTTTCCGTACGCTGGAATGTTGCTGCTCTTTCTCTCTCTATTCTGTAGGTATTATTGTGGCCAAAATCCTCGTGAAGTGTCTGCATGTGTCCCCATCCTCAAGGTTTGAACCTGTGACACGCGTTTGGCTGCTGCTTCCCACAGTTTTTGTGTGAAGACCAGCCTCACGAGGACTGGCCGTTATGAAGCCTCCAACTTCCCTCAAACAGTTAAGCTGTGGAATTCTATTTTTTTCTTTCCCCTCCTCACGCAACTCTTCTTCCTTCAAGAGCCAGGTCTTGAAACACATGCGGATTAATCCTGGTTAAGCAACCTTTTTTCGTTTTCTTTTTCACTCGAAATGGCCTTGACTGGAAGCCTCTTTTTCACTATACCCTTATCATCACCTTCCTGGTCAGGTCAAAGGCCACTGCAGGGCACTATTCATTTTCATTTTACTTTATTTTTCACTACACTCTCATCCTCACTACACTACACTTTTATCCTCACTATACTCTGATCTTCATTACACCTCCTGTGCCACTAAATAACCTTTGATGAAAGCGTTTCTATTTGTATCTACTTCACCTTAATAAAGGATAATTTCCTTAACCCGTATATTCTTACTGATGGTTCCAAGTATGTCTGTAAATACATCGACGACTGAATTTCCTCTTTCCTTGTTCAACTCGCTGTTTAATCCAACTATGAAGAGTCAACAGAAGAAGATGATGTCGGCCTGGGCCAAGAAGAGAGGTATCAAAGTTCTGAGAGAAGACGAAATAGAGAGACTCCTTCGGGAAGGCAAGAAACGGAGGGTTATGATGGGAGGGTTCAGCCAGTGCGTCAAACTTAAGGTAGATGGACAGTCGCTGGTGCTGAAGACTCTTAAAAGAAACCATTACAACGGGATGATAAGGGAGCTGCGAGGCCTACTGAGGGCCAAGGGTCCGGGAGTGCAGGAACTATACGCCATATGTCCAGGGAGACATATAATCATCTCTAAGTATGCTGGTCGCATGCTGTCCCACCACATAATGCAAGGACAACTCTCCAGGTATAAAACTGCTTATATTCTGGAAAAAGTATTGAAGACCACTCATAGAGTACTGACGAACGCAAGCCTGTGCCATAATGATATCAAGCCCAGCAACATCTGCGTGAAGAATGTCAAAAGCATGCGGCCAAGAGTTACACTAATTGATTACGGTCTGGCTTCGAGTATCGGCAAAAGGGTGTAGTGCAAAGGGCCCTTTTGGTACAGGTAGTAGTGGGTCGCTCCGGAGCTCATGTGGAGCGGCACCTGCTCTAAAGAGTCAGACATTTTCTCTCTGGGTTACGTAGGCAAAAGACTTTCCATCCCAACAAGAGCGTTCCCTCCGTGTGTCCAGGAATGGGTCAGCGACTGCCAGAGCCATAACCCGAAGCGCCGGCCTCATCTTGAGAGCGGAATCAAGTTAGTGAAGGCATACAGGCAAGCTGTTCAGAGAGTCTTGATGACTCGCTCTCGCAATGTTCACGCTAAAAGAATTTGAAGCCATTTAATGATACTCTTCTGCTGAGATCCTTGTGTATGGCTGACATCACGATCTTACCATCAATAGCTGAATTATCCCCACTGTTGCCATTGTAGAATGTCTCAATGCTTGCTGATGGGGAATATACATCATAAAATTAATCATATGAATCTACATTTTACATATTTTTTCATGCACAATAATCATCAGTCGGTATCTCAAATGTAAACGTCAGAGGAGACAATAAAGATGAAAGAAAAATTCAAATGGTATTTGGCCAACCAGTCAAGGTCAGGTGAAAGGCGGGTTATAGGTCAAACACCAGTACGGTGAAGATACATTATTCTTGACCCATAAAGGTCAGTTGTCGTTCGCCGATGATACAGCTCTGGTGGCTGATTCGAGTGAGAAACTGCAGAAGCTGGTGACTGAGTTTGGAAAAGTGTGTGAAAAAGAAAGTTGAGAATAAATGTGAATAAGAGTAAGGTTATTACGCTCAGTAGGGTTGAGGGTCAAGTCAACTGGGAGGCAAGTTTGAGTAGAGAAAAACTGGAGGAAGTGAGGTGTTTTAGATATCTGAGAGTGGACTTAGCAGGGAATGGAACCATGGAAGTGGAAGTGAGTCACAGAGTGGGGGAGGGGGATGAAGGTTCTGGGAGCAACGAAGAATATATGGAAGGATAGAACCTTATCTCGGAGAGCAAAAATGGGCATATTTGGAGGAATAGTAGTACCAACAATGTTATATGGATGCGAGGCGTGGGATATATATAATTTACACGGAGGAGTGTGGATGTGTTGGAAATTAATCCCCTGTTCTAAAAGAAGGAACAGAGAAGGGGGCCAGGTGAGGATATTCCCTCAAAGGCCCAGTCCTCTGTTCTTAACGCTACACCGCTAGTGTGGGAAATAGCGAATATGTATGGAAAAAAATGTACATATTCATACTTGTTCGCTGTCATTCATTCCCGACGTCATCGTACCCTACAAAAAACACTACAAATACAGGAAAAAAAATGATACACATCTCTTCTCCACACCTGATCACCGTTTCCTGCGTCAACGAGGTAGCGCCGGGAAACTGATATAGAAAGGCCACATCGGATCAAAGCTATACATGACCTGTTATGTGTAATGCACCAAAACCACACCTCCCTATCCACATTCAGGCACCACAGACCATTCTAAATTTTACCCCGGACGTTTCACATACCCTCTGAAAGGACTTGTTGTACAATAATCATGGGCTCTATATACACACCATAAATGTAACCAGCCTGAGAATTATCAACTTCAGGAGTTAAGGATTTTTCGAACGTTGGTTAAAACTTGACAATGACGTCCCTACAAACCTGCGAGTTGACAAGCCTATATAGCCTAAATAACCAACCCACCTGATGTTCTTTAGCTCACTGGCTTTTGAAGCCCCAATTTACATCCATCCAGCGAATCCCTGAGTCTTCAGCCTTATGTAGATATATTTACTGTCATCAATGATGGAAAGAACTTTGAAATAATGAATGAATATCATCTGCCATATTAAATGCCTCAAAAGACCCAAGAATAAGCGACTGCATTCACGGCATGTTTACCTCCTCAAGACCTTGAATTCAGTTCAACAATTCCCTATCTGACTGAAGGTCGTGATTCCGGGTCATGACTCTGGCTTCTGATCATCCAGCCTCGGAATCCAGGAGGTAGGAGTGACCTAATGTTACCGTTTATCCTCCTGCCCACGTAACCCAGGCTGTACACTTCCGACTTCTCGGAGCAGACACCTCTCTTCGTCAGCTCTGTGGCAACCCACTCCTTCTGGTAAGGATACATCCCCTGCCAATATGTCAACTTCCCAACAGTCGACGCCAGACCATAATCTATCAGGGTGACCTTCGGTTCCACACTCTTGATATCAGCCACGCAGATGTTGCTCGGCTTGAGGTCGTTGTGGCAGATGTTTGCTTCAGTCAGTACCCTGTCCGTGGTTCTCAGTACACATCCCATAATGTGAGTGGCCTTATTTTTGGACAGTCCTCGCTTTATCACGCTGGACAAACTATCACCAGCATACTTGGAGAGCATTACATTCCTCTGTGGACATATGGCGTACAGTTCCTGTACCCCAGGACCCTTAGCTCTCACCAGACCTCGAAGCTCTCTCATCATCGAGGTGTACTGATTCCTCTTGAAAGTCTTCATAACCAACCACTGACCATTGAGCTTTAGCAGGACACATACCCCAAACCCTCCCTCCATCATACTCCCTCGCGTTCTTCTACTTTCTCCCTCCAAAGTCCTCAACTCACTTGCTCGTAGAACTTTGATGCCCTTCTTCTTGGCCCACGAGCTCATCTTCCTCTGCTGTTCAGGTTTCATGGCTGAGATCAGCAGGAACTTTTAAATATATCAGTAATCCAAAGTACCTGATAGGTTTCAGTATTCTAGATGAATGATCTTAGTTAAGTTGGAATTAACACCGGGAATACCGAGCATTCCATATATCATTCCTTAATATGTTGTGATATGTTGTTAACTGATATCATCATTATGTCTGTGAAGTGAGGATAAAGATTTAGAAGTGCAGCGGTATCTATGGGTAGTGATGTTACGGTATATATAATGAGAGATCTGAGAGGTGATGTTAGAGTAGATATAATGATAGGTATTTCTGATAATGTTACAGTAGATATATCTGTGACGTGATGTAATATAGATATGTATGTGTAGTGATGTTACAGTGAATATAATAATACAGTCTGTCATGAAGTTGCTGTGGGTGTAATGATAGGTCTATATGGTGATGTTGCAGTAGATATAACAATAGGTCTGTGTGACGGTGTTTCAGTAAATGTATAATGATAGGTCTTATTGGTGATGTTCCAGTAGATATAATGATAGGTCTGGGTGCTTATGGCACAGTAGATATAATGATAGGTCTGGATGGTTATGATGCAGTAGATATGATGATAGGTCTGGCTGGTTATGATGCATCAGATATAATCATAGGTCTGGGAGACATTAATGGATTATATACCAACAGGCGGGTGTGCAAAAGAGAGACTCTTGGATATGAATGTGCTCAGAGGGGCAGGTGATGGGACATCTCATCATTAATACCTGGTGGGGGCGAGGGTGAAGACCTGTAGAGACTCTCACTAAAGATAAGAGAATATGAATGAGAAGATGGTAGTGAAGGTATATGAGCCTGGAAAAGAAAGAAGTTTGTATGAGGCAATATCAAAATAAACTGGCAATATAATTATAACAAATAGTGAGAGCAAGCGAAGGTAGGGGAGTGGGTGAAGGATGAGAGTTGTTCAGGGAAGAAGTCCTAACACGTGAGAGATAAATGTGTGGCACATGAAAGATGGAAGGCGGGCAGATGAGAAAGGAATGTGAATGATGGGATGAAGAAATTACGTTGCTAATGAAAAGACAGATGCTTGGGCGCTCCTTTCTGGGAAGGAGTGCAAATAACTGGGAGATATACAGTAGGAAGGTGCAAGGGGCTGAAAAAGAGAGCAAATGAGAGTATGGGATGATCGAATATTACCAAACTGTAAGGACACTAAGATGTTCTGGAAGGAGGTTAATGTTGTGACACGAACAAGAAAATTAATAGGAACATAGGTGAATAGAGGAAATAGGGAAAAAGTAACAAACAGTGATGAGGAGAAGAGGAGTCGAGTATTGTCAAGGACTGTTGAATGTGTTTGATGATAGGTCTACAAATTAAGGGTGGTTGGGTGAGGACGGTATGTCGTGTGAGGTGGTTTCATCGAGTAAGTAATGTAAGGGTGAGATGTGTGGAAATAAAAAGAGTGTGGTTGTGAGAGTAGAAGAGGGTGTGATGATGTGGTCTGGACATAAGAGAATAAGTGAGGAAAGATTGACAACAAGGATATATTTGTCGGAGGTGGAGCGAACAAGGAAAAGCGGGAGACCAAACTGGAGGTGGAAGAATGGAGTGAAAAATATTTTGAGCAATCGGGGCTTGAACATACATGAAGGTGAGAGGCGTGCAAGGAATAGAGTGAATCGGAACCATGTGGTATACCGGGTTCAACGTGCTGTCAATGGACTGAACCAAGTCATGTGAAACGAACGGGGTAAACCATGGAAACGTCTGTAGGGCCTGGATGTGGATAGGGAGTTGTGGTTTCGGTGCACTGCACATGGCAAACAGAGACTGAACGAATGTGGCCTTTTTTATCTTCTTGATATGGCAGATGATTTTCATTGATTCAAAGTTCTTTCCATCACTAATGACAGTAAATATATCTACATAAGGCTGAAGACTCCGGGATTTGCTGGGTAGATATATTTTGGGGCTTCAAAGGCCAATGAGCTAAAGGACATCAGATGGGTTGGTTATCTAGACTATGTAGGCTTGTCAACTCGCAGGTTTGTAAGGACGTCATTCTCATGTTATAACCAACAATCGAGAAATCCTTAACCCATGAAGTTAATTATTCTAAGGCCAATTGTATTCACGGTGTTTATATAGAACCCATGATAATATCATTATGCTACAAGTCCTTTCACAGGGTATGTGAAACGTCCGGGGTAATACATAGAATAGTCAGTGGTGCCTGAATATGGATAGGGAGGTGTGGTGTCGGTGCATTACACATAACAGCTCATGTATTGCTGTAAGCCGATGTGGCCTTTCTATATCAGTTTCCTGACGCTGCCTCGCTGCCGCAGGAAGCGGCGATTAGGTGTAATGGCCCCATTCTCTGTTCCTTCTTTTGGAAAATGTACACAATCCACTTCATCTGGTGCCAGTACTTAACAAAGCTATTTAAATACCAATATCACACCTTATTACCGCTGTCCAGCACAAAGCAGTACAGATTAACTGCTAACTGGTGCTGGACGGCGGTACTCAAGTGTGATGTTGGGATCTAAATAACTTTGTGAAGTATTGGCACCTGATGAGGTAGATTGTCTCCAAGAAAGATGTTGTGCCACATGTACAGAAAACTTACATGTCAAATAAAATTGGATGAACTCCTACTGAAGAGCGATTTCACCTTCATAATTTTCATCACGGACTAGTCTGATCATCATACCTATAAATGCTGGTGTGTGTGTGTATGTATGTGTGTGTGTGTGTGTGTGTGTGTGTGTGTGTGTGTGTGTGTGTGTGTGTGTGTGTTCCGGGTAGAGTTTTCCATTCGTGTGGCACGTTTCATAACCCTATATATATGGAACAACTATTTACTTCTATGTGAGTGTATCTTACAAATAAAGTTGCCTAATGTGGACTCTGGGCAACATGGTGGTTTTGTTTGATGAAAGTAATGCCGATGATGTGAGAATATTACCTCTAAGGCTCAGTCCTCTGGTCTTAATGCTACATCGCTAATGCGGAAAACGGCTAATATGTATGAAAACGAAAATTTACATATTCATAATTGTTCGCCGTCATTCATTCCCGAAGCCGCACTGCCATACAGAAAACACTACAAACACAGGAAAAAAATATATACATCTCTTCTTCCCCACACCTGATCACCGCTTCCTGCGTCAGCGAGGTAGCGCCAGGAAACTGATATACATGAGCTGTTCTAAGTTTTACCCCGGACGTTTCACATACCCTCTGAAAGAACTTGTAGTACAATAATCATGGGCTCTATATACACACCATCAATGTAACCAGTCTGAGAATTATCAACTTCAGGAGTTAAGGATTTCTCAAACGTTGGTTAAAACTTGACAATGACGTCCCTACAAACCTGCGAGTTGACAAGCCTATATAGCCTAAATAACCAACCCACCTGATGTTCTTTAGCTCACTGGCTTTTGAAGCCCCAATTTACATCCATCCAGCGAATCCCTGAGTCTTCAGCCTTATGTAATATATTTACTGTCATCAATTATGGAAAGAACTTTGAAATAATGAGTGAATATCATCTGCCATATTAAATGCCTCAAAAGCCCCAAGAATAAGCGACTGTATTCACGGCATGTTTACCTCCTCAAGACCTTGAATTCAGTTCAACAATTCCCTATCTGACTGAAGGTCGTGATTCCGGGTCATGACTCTGGCTTCTGATCATCCAGCCTCGGAATCCAGGAGGTAGGAGTGACCTAATGTTACCGTTTATCCTCCTGCCCACGTAACCCAGGCTGTACACTTCCGACTTCTCGGAGCAGACACCTCTCTTCGTCAGCTCTGTGGCAACCCACTCCTTCTGGTAAGGATACATCCCCTGCCAATATGTCAACTTCCCAACAGTCGACGCCAGACCATAATCTATCAGGGTGACCTTCGGTTCCACACTCTTGATATCAGCCACGCAGATGTTGCTCGGCTTGAGGTCGTTGTGGCAGATGTTTGCTTCAGTCAGTACCCTGTCCGTGGTTCTCAGTACACATCCCATAATGTGAGTGGCCTTATTTTTGGACAGTCCTCGCTCTATCACGCTGAACAAACTATCACCAGCATACTTGGAGAGCATTACATTCCTCTGTGGACATATGGCGTACAGTTCCTGTACCCCAGGACCCTTAGCTCTCACCAGACCTCGAAGCTCTCTCATCATCGAGGTGTACTGATTCCTCTTGAAAGTCTTCATAACCAACCACTGACCATTGAGCTTTAGCAGGACACATACCCCAAACCCTCCCTCCATCATGTTCCCTCGCGTTCTTCTTCCTTCTTCCTCCAACGTCCTCAACTCACTTCTAAGTAGAACTTTGATGCCCTTCTTCTTGGCCCACGAGCTCATCTTCCTCTGCTGTTCAGATTTCATGGTTGAGGTCAGCAGGAACTTTAAAATATATCAGTAATCCAATGACCTAATATGTCTCAATATCCTCGATGAATGAGCATAGTTAGGTTGGAAATGTCACAAGGAATCCCGAACATTCGATCTGATATCATTCTTTAGTATGCTGTGATATGTTGCTAACTGGTATAATCATTATGTCTGTAAAAAGAGGATAACGATTTAGAAGTGTAGCGATATGTATGGGTAGTGATGTTACAGTAGATATAATGAAAGGTTTTTTTGATAAAGTTATATTCTATTTTTTTTATTATACTTTGTCGCTGTCTCCCGCGTTTGCGAGGTAGCGCAAGGAAACAGACGAAAGAAATGGCCCAACCCCCCCCATACACATGTATATACATACGTCCACATACGCAAATATACATACCTACACAGCTTTCCATGGTTTACCCCAGACGCTTCACATGCCTTGATTCAATCCACTGACAGCACGTCAACCCCGGTATACCACATCGCTCCAATTCACTCTATTCCTTGCCCTCCTTTCACCCTCCTGCATGTTCAGGCCCCGATCACACAAAATCTTTTTCACTCCATCTTTCCACCTCCAATTTGGTCTCCCTCTTCTCCTCGTTCCCTCCACCTCCGACACATATATCCTCTTGGTCAATCTTTCCTCACTCATTCTCTCCATGTGCCCAAACCACTTCAAAACACCCTCTTCTGCTCTCTCAACCACGCTCTTTTTATTTCCACACATCTCTCTTACCCTTACGTTACTCACTCGATCAAACCACCTCACACCACACATTGTCCTCAAACATCTCATTTCCAGCACATCCATCCTCCTGCGCACAACTCTATCCATAGCCCACGCCTCGCAACCATACAACATTGTTGGAACCACTATTCCTTCAAACATACCCATTTTTGCTTTCCGAGATAATGTTCTCGACTTCCACACATTCTTCAAGGCTCCCAGAATTTTCGCCCCCTCCCCCACCCTATGATCCACTTCCGCTTCCATGGTTCCATCCGCTGCCAGATCCACTCCCAGATATCTAAAACACTTCACTTCCTCCAGTTTTTCTCCATTCAAACTCACCTCCCAATTGACTTGACCCTCAACCCTACTGTACCTAATAACCTTGCTCTTATTCACATTTACTCTTAACTTTCTTCTTCCACACACTTTACCAAACTCAGTCACCAGCTTCTGCAGTTTCTCACATGAATCAGCCACCAGCGCTGTATCATCAGCCAACAACAACTGACTCACTTCCCAAGCTCTCTCATCCCCAACAGACTTCATACTTGCCCCTCTTTCCAAAACTCTTGCATTTACCTCCCTAACAACCCCATTCATAAACAAATTAAACAACCATGGAGACATCACACACCCCTGCCGCAAACCTACATTCACTGAGAACCAATCACTTTCCTCTCTTCCTACACGTACACATGCCTTACATCCTCGATAAAAACTTTTCACTGCTTCTAACAACTTTCCTCCCACACCATATATTCTTAATACCTTCCACAGAGCATCTCTATCAACTCTATCATATGCCTTCTCCAGATCCATAAATGCTACATACAAATCCATTTGCTTTTCTAAGTATTTCTCACATACATTCTTCAAAGCAAACACCTGATCCACAGTAGATATAATATGTTTGTGTGATGATGTAGTACATATGATAATATGTATGTGTAGTGCTGTTACAGTGGATATAATGATACGGTCTGTGTAATGATCCTGCAGTGGATGTAATGATAGGTCTAAGATATAATGATAGGTATGTGTAGTGATGTTACAGTGTACGTAATGATTCAGTCTGTGTCATGATCTTGCAGTGGATGTAATGATAGGTCTAAGTGGTCATGCTGCAGTAGATATAATGATAGGTCTCTGTGATGGTGTTGCAGTAGATTAATGATGATAGGTCATAGTGGTGATGCTGCAATAGATATAATGATAGGTCTGGGTGGTTATGATACAGTAGATATAATGATAGGTCTGGGTGGTTATGATACAGTAGATATAATGATAGGTCTGGGTGGTTATGATACAGTAGAAATAATGATAGGTCTGGGTGGTTAAGATGCAGTAGATATGATGATAGGTCTGGCTGGTTATGATGCAGTAGATATGATGATAGGTCTGACTGGTTATGATGCAGTAGATATAATTACAGGTCTGGGAAACATTAATGAATTATATACATCATTACAACCTCATCTACAGTACACCCTCATCTTCACTACACCTCATCTTCACTACACACTCATCTTCACTACACCCTTATCGTCACTACATCCTTGGCTTCATTACACCCTTATCGTCACTAAACCCTCAATTTAACTATACCCATGACACCACTGGCCTTTGATCTTTACAGATCTCTGACCTTACCCATAAAGGGACAGTCTGTCAAATGCCATCTTCAATCTCCCCTCATCTTCGTTACACCTTCGATGTCTTTGACTTGACCTATATCAGTCATTTCAATAACCCTGGTTTAATGTCTCTGACCTGACCTTTACGGGTCAGGAATAATGTACCTTCACTGTACTGGAGTTTGACCTATAACCAGCCTTTCACCCGACCTTGATTGGTTCTCAAAATACCATCTACATTTTTCGATCTTTACTGTCTCCTTCCACCATTAATCACTGAGCTAACCCTTTACATTTGAGATACTGACTAATGATTATTATGCTTCTGATGCGTGTTGTATAAGGCGACTAAAAGGGGAGGAAGAGGGGGTTTGGAAATCCTCCCCTCTGGTTTTTAATTTTCAAGAAGGAACAGAGAGGGGGGACAAGTGAGGATTTCCCTCAAAGGCTCAGCCCCCTGTTCTTAACGCTATCTTGCTAACGCGGGAAATGGCGAAAATATATATGTATACCTGTACATATTCATACTTGTTCGCGGTCATACATTCCCGACGCCAACCTGCCCCACAGAAAACAGATCAAATATATGAAAAAAGACATCTCCCCCACACCTGATCACCGCTTCCTGCGTCAGCGAGGTAGCACGAGGAAACTGATATAGAGAGGCCACATCTGCTCACGGGCTATGTGCAATGCACCGAAACCACAGCTCCCTATCCACATTCAGGACCCACAGACCATTCTAAGGTTTACCCTGGACATTTCACATGCCCTGTGAAAGGACTTATAGCATAATAAAATTATCATGGGCACTATACACAGTGAATGTAATTGACTTTAGAATCATTTTCAGGTGTTAAGAATTTCTCGTGCGTTGTTTAAAACTTGACAAGCTTATATACGGTAAATAGCCGACCTACCTAATGTCCTTTAGGTCACTGGCCTTTGAAGCCCAATATATATAGCCATCCAGCGATTCCCAGTCTTCAGCCTTATGTAAATATATCTACTGTCATAAATAATGGAAAGAACTTTGAAATAATGAATATCATCTGCCATATTAAATGCCTCAAAAGACCCAAGAATAAGTGACTGCATGCACGGTATATTTACCCTCCTCAGGACCTTGAACTCGCTTGAAGAATTCCGTATCTGATTGAAGGTCGTGATTCCGGGTTATAGCTCTGGCTCTTGATCACCCAGTCTCGTAAGCCAGGAGAGAAGAGTGACCTATCCTTGCCGTTTATCCTCCTGCCCACGTAACCCAGGCTGTACACTTCCGACTTCTCGGAGCAGACACCTCTCTTCGTCAGCTCTGGTGCAACCCACTCCTTCTGGCGAGGATACATCCACTGCCAAACTGTCAACTTCCCAACAGTCGACGCCAGACCATAATCTATCAGGGTGACCTTCGGTTCCACACTCTTGATATCAGCCACGCAGATGTTGCTCGGCTTGAGGTCGTTGTGGCAGATGTTTGCTTCAGTCAGTACCCTGTCCGTGGTTCTCAGTACACATCCCATAATGTGAGTGGCCTTATTTTTGGACAGTCCTCGCTTTATCACGCTGGACAAACTATCACCAGCATACTTGGAGAGCATTACATTCCTCTGTGGACATATGGCGTACAGTTCCTGTACCCCAGGACCCTTAGCTCTCACCAGACCTCGAAGCTCTCTCATCATCGAGGTGTACTGATTCCTCTTGAAAGTCTTCATAACCAACCACTGACCATTGAGCTTTAGCAGGACACATACCCCAAACCCTCCCTCCATCATACTCCCTCGCGTTCTTCTTCCTTCTTCCACCAACTTCCTCAGCTCACTTTTCCGTAGAACTTTGATGCCCTTCCTCTTGGCCCACGAGCTCATCTTCCTCTGCTGTTCAGATTTCATGGTTGAGGTCAGCAGAAACTTTAAAATTTAACAGTAATCCAGTGACCTAATATGTTTCAATATCCTTGATGAATGATCATAGTTAGGTTAGAAGTAACACAAGGAATCCGGAACATTCGATCTGATATCATTCTTTAGTATGCTGGGATATGTTACAAACTGGTATCAACATTATGTCTGTAAAAAGTGGATAAAGATTTAGAAATATACCAATATGTATGGGTATTGATGTTACAGTAAATATAATGAGAGGTCTGAGTGGTGGTGTTGCAGTACATATAATGATACGTACTTGTGATAATGTTACAGCAGATATAATATGTCTGTGTGTTGATGTAGTACATATAATGATGTGTATGTGTAGTGATGTTACAGTGGATATAATGATACGGTCTGTGTAATGATGTTGCAGTGGATGTAATGATAGGTCTATGTGGTCATGTTGCAGTAGATATAATAATAGGTCTCTTGTGATGGTGCTGCAGTAGATGAATGATGATAGGTCATAGTGGTGATGCTGCAATAGATATAATGATAGGTTTGGTTGGTTATGATACAGTAGATATAATGATAGGTCTGGGTGGTTATGATACAGTAGATATGATGATAGGTCTGGGTGGTTATGATGCAGTAGATATGATGATAGGTCTGGTTGGTTATGATGCAGTAGATATAATTATAGGTCTAGGACACATTAATGGATTATATACCAAGAGGCCCCCACCTGGTGGGGGCCAGGGTGAAGACCTGTAGAGGCTTTCAGTAAAGATAATATTACATGAAAGAAAAGATGGTAGTGAATGTATACGTACCTGGAAAAGAATGAGGCTTGTATGAAGAGATATCAAGATAAACTGGCAATATGATTACAACAAATGGTGAGAGTAAGCGAAGGTAGGGGACTGGGTGAAGAATGGGAGTTGTTCAGGGAAGATCTAACATGTCAGAGATAAATGTATAGCATGTGAAAGCTGGGAGGTGAGCAGATGAGAAAGGACAGTGAATGGTGGGATGACGACGTTAAGTTGCTAATGAAAAGAAAGATGCATGGGCGGTCCTTTTCAGAGAAGGAGTGCAAATAACTGCTAGATACACAGGAAGAAGAGGCAAGGGGCTGAAAAAGAGAGCAAATGAGACTATGGGATGACAGAATATTAGTAAACTTTAGGAAGACTAAGAGGTTTTGAAAGGAAGCTAATACTGTGACACAAAGAAGAAAATGATTTGAAACATTCGTGAATGGAGGAAATAGGGAAAACGTAACAAGCAGTGATGAGGTAAAGAGGAGTCGACGAAAACCTGACCTGCCTGCCTTCCTACAACCTCATCTTCACTATCCTCTGATGTTCATTACACCCTTCCAGGTCAGGTCAACGGCCGTCTTAACTATACCTTCCTGTTTACCTCAGCCTTCTCTTTATTGCAGCCTTACCTTTCCTACAGCTTCATCACCACTCCCACATCATTACAACCTCATCTATAGCGCACCATCATCTTCACTACACCCCCATCTTCACTACACACTCATCTTCACTACACCCATATCGTCACTACATCCTTGACTTCATTACACCCTTATCGTCACTAAACCCTCAATTTAACTATATCCATGACACCACTGGCCTTTGATCTTTACAGAACTCTGACCTTACCCATAAAGGGAATGTCCGTCAAATGCCATCTTCAATCTACCCTCATCTTCGTTACACCTTCAACGTCACCGATTTTTAATTTGACCTTTATCAGCCATATCAATAACCCTGCTTTAATGTCTCTGACCTGACCTTTACGGGTCAGAAAAAATGTATCTTCACTATATTGCGGTTTGACCTATAACCAGCCTTTCACATGACCTTGCCTGGTTGGCCAAATACCATCTAAAATTTTTTATCTTTACTGTCTCCTCTAACCATTAATCAATGCCCTAACCCTTTATATTTGAGATACCGACTAATGATTATTATGCTTATTATACATGAAAAAACATGTAAAATGTATATTCATACGACAAACTTTATATTTCCCATCACCAACCATATATATATATATATATATATATATATATATATATATATATATATATATATATATATATATATATATGGTAAACAGAGAAGAGGTAGTAAAAGCTTTGCGGTAGATGAAAGCCGGCAAGGCAGCAGGTTTGGATGGTATTGCAGTGGAATTTATTAAAAAAAGGGGGTGACTGTATTATTAACTGGTTGGTAAGGTTATTTAATGTATGTATGACTCATGGTGAGGTGCCTGAGGATTGGCGGAATGCGTGCATAGTGCCATTGTACAAAGGCAAAGGGGATAAGAGTGAGTGCTCAAATTACAGAGGTATAAGTTTGTTGAGTATTCCTGGTAAATTATATGGGAGGGTATTGATTGAGAGGGTGAAGGCATGTATAGAGCATCAGATTGGGGAAGAGCAGTGTGGTTTCAGAAGTGGTAGAGTATGTGTGGATCAGGTGTTTGCTTTGAAGAATTGTATGTGAGAAATACTTAGAAAAGCAAATGGATTTGTATGTAGCATTTATGGATCTGGAGAAGGCATATGCTACAGTTGATAGAGATGCTCTGTGGAAGGTATTAAGAATATATGGTGTGGGAGGCAAGTTGTTAAAAGCAGTGAAAAGTTTTTATCGAGGATGTAAGGCATGTGTACGTGTAGGAAGAGAGGAAAGTGGTTGGTTCTCAGTGAATGTAGGTTTGCGGCAGGGGTGTGTGATGTCTCCATGGTTGTTTAATTTGTTTATGGATGGGGTTGTTAGGGAGGTGAATGCAAGAGTTTTGGAAAGAGGGGCAAGTATGAAGTCTGTTTGGGATGAGAGAGCTTGGGAAGTGAGTCAGTTGTTGTTCGCTGATGATACAGCGCTGGTGGCTGATTCATGCGAGAAACTGCAGAAGCTAGTGACTGAGTTTGGTAAAGTGTGTGAAAGAAGAAAGTTAAGAGTAAATGTGAATAAGAGCAAGGTTATTAGGTACAGTAGGGTTGAGGGTCAAGTCAATTGGGAGGTAAGTTTGAATGGAGAAAAACTGGAGGAAGTAAAGTGTTTTAGAGTGGATCTGGCAGCGGATGGAACCATGGAAGCGGAAGTGGATCATAGGGTGGGGGAGGGGGCGAAAATCCTTGGGAGCCTTGAAGAATGTGTGGAAGTCGAGAACATTATCTCGGAAAGCAAAAATGGGTATGTTTGAAGGAATAGTGGTTCCAACAATGTTGTATGGTTGCGAGGCGTGGGCTATGGATAGAGTTGTGCGCAGGAGGATGGATGTGCTGGAAATGAGATGTTTGAGGACAATGTGTGGTGTGAGGTGGTTTGATCGAGTAAGTAACGTAAGGGTAAGAGAGATGTGTGGAAATAAAAAGAGCGTGGTTGAGAGAGCAGAAGAGGGTGTTTTGAAATGGTTTGGGCACATGGAGAGAATGAGTGAGGAAAGATTGACCAAGAGGATATATGTGTCGGAGGTGGAGGGAACGATGAGAAGTGGGAGACCAAATTGGAGGTGGAAAGATGGTGTGAAAAAGATTTTGTGTGATCGGGGCCTGAACATGCAGGAGGGTGAAAGGAGGGCAAGGAATAGAGCGAATTGGATCGATGTGGTATACCGAGGTTGACGTGCTGTCAGTGGATTGAATCAGGGTATGTGAAGCGTCTGGGGTAAACCATGGAAAGCTGTGTAGGTATGTATATTTGCGTGTGTGGACGTATGTATATACATGTGTATGGGGGTGGGTTGGGCCACTACTTTCGTCTGTTTCCTTGCGCTACCTCGCAAACGCGGGAGACAGCGGCAAAAAAAAAAAAAAAAAAAAAAAAAAAAAAAAAATATATATATATATATATATATATATATATATATATATATATATATATATATATATATATATATATACATATATATATACGGACCAACCACTAATTGCTGCTGGACGGAGGTACTCAAATGTGATGTTAGGATTTAAATTACTTTTTTAATTACTGGCTCCTGATGACGTGGACTGTCTCAACGAAACATGTCGTGCCACATGTACAGAAAAGTTATGTTGAATACTATTACATGAACTCCTACTGAAGTGCAATTTCATCGACATAACTTTCATCACGGACTACGGTGATCATCATACCTATACATTTATGCGCGAGCGCGCGCGAGCGCGCGCGCGCGTGTGTGTGTGTGTGTGTGTGTGTGTGTGTGTGTGTGTGTGTGTGTATTCCAGGTAAGATTTCCATTCGTGCTGCACGTTTCATAACCCTACGTACAAGTAGCAAGTCTTTACTCCTATGCGAGTGCATGTTACAAATATAGTTGCTTAATGGCGAATCTGCGCAAGATTGTGGTTTTGTTTGATGCTGAAAGTATTGCCAATAATATCAATATTTACCACACTGTAACTTAAGCTAACCTTAACCTAGACTCATATTATACACAAACAAACAAATAAACAAACAAATAAACAAACAAACAAACAAACAAACACTCACACACACACACACATACACACACACATACACACACACACACACACACACACACACACACACAGTGTGGTTTCAGAAGTGGTAGAGGATGTGTGGATCAGGTGTTTGCTTTGAAGAATGTATGTGAGAAATACTTAGAAAAGCAAATGGATTTGTATGTAGCATTTATGGATCTGGAGAAGGCATATGATAGAGTTGATAGAGATGCTCTGTGGAAGGTATTAAGAATATATGGTGTGGGAGGCAAGTTGTTAGAAGCAGTGAAAAGTTTTTATCGAGGATGTAAGGCATGTGTACGTGTAGGAAGAGAGGAAAGTGATTGGTTCTCAGTGAATGTAGGTTTGCGGCAGGGGTGTGTGATGTCTCCATGGTTGTTTAATTTGTTTATGGATGGGGTTGTTAGGGAGGTGAATGCAAGAGTTTTGGAAAGAGGGGCAAGTATGAAGTCTGATGGGGATGAGAGAGCTTGGGAAGTGAGTCAGTTGTTGTTCGCTGATGATACAGCGCTGGTGGCTGATTCATGTGAGAAACTGCAGAAGCTGGTGACTGAGTTTGGTAAAGTGTGTGAAAGAAGAAAGTTAAGAGTAAATGTGAATAAGAGCAAGGTTATTAGGTACAGTAGGGTTGAGGGTCAATTCAATTGGGAGGTGAGTTTGAATGGAGAAAAACTGGAGGAAGTAAAGTGTTTTAGATATCTGGGAGTGGATCTGGCAGCGGATGGAACCATGGAAGCGGAAGTGGATCATAGGGTGGGGGAGGGGGCGAAAATTCTGAGAGCCTTGAAGAATGTGTGGAAGTCGAGAACATTGTCTCGGAAAGCAAAAATGGGTATGTTTGAAGGAATAGTGGTTCCAACAATGTTGTATGGTTGCGAGGCGTGGGCTATGGATAGAGTTGTGCGCAGGAGGATGGATGTGCTGGAAATGAGATGTTTGAGGACAATGTGTGGTGTGAGGTGGTTTGATCGAGTAAGTAACGTAAGGGTAAGAGAGATGTGTGGAAATAAAAAGAGCGTGGTTGAGAGAGCAGAAGAGGGTGTTTTGAAATGGTTTGGGCACATGGAGAGAATGAGTGAGGAAAGATTGACCAAGAGGATATATGTGTCGGAGGTGGAGGGAACGATGAGAAGTGGGAGACCAAATTGGAGGTGGAAAGATGGTGTGAAAAAGATTTTGTGTGATCGGGGCCTGAACATGCAGGAGGGTGAAAGGAGGGCAAGGAATAGAGCGAATTGGATCGATGTGGTATACCGAGGTTGACGTGCTGTCAGTGGATTGAATCAGGGTATGTGAAGCGTCTGGGGTAAACCATGGAAAGCTGTGTAGGTATGTATATTTGCGTGTGTGGACGTATGTATATACATGTGTATGGGGGTGGGTTGGGCCACTACTTTCGTCTGTTTCCTTGCGCTACCTCGCAAACGCGGGAGACAGCGGAAAAAAAAAAAAAAAAAAAAAAAAAAAAAAAATATATATATATATATATATATATATATATATATATATATATATATATATATATATATATATATATATATATATATACATATATATATACGGACCAACCACTAATTGCTGCTGGACGGAGGTACTCAAATGTGATGTTAGGATTTAAATTACTTTTTTAATTACTGGCTCCTGATGACGTGGACTGTCTCAACGAAACATGTCGTGCCACATGTACAGAAAAGTTATGTTGAATACTATTACATGAACTCCTACTGAAGTGCAATTTCATCGACATAACTTTCATCACGGACTACGGTGATCATCATACCTATACATTTATGCGCGAGCGCGCGCGAGCGCGCGCGCGCGTGTGTGTGTGTGTGTGTGTGTGTGTGTGTGTGTGTGTGTGTGTATTCCAGGTAAGATTTCCATTCGTGCTGCACGTTTCATAACCCTACGTACAAGTAGCAAGTCTTTACTCCTATGCGAGTGCATGTTACAAATATAGTTGCTTAATGGCGAATCTGCGCAAGATTGTGGTTTTGTTTGATGCTGAAAGTATTGCCAATAATATCAATATTTACCACACTGTAACTTAAGCTAACCTTAACCTAGACTCATATTATACACAAACAAACAAATAAACAAACAAATAAACAAACAAACAAACAAACAAACACTCACACACACACACACATACACACACACATACACACACACACACACACACACACACACACACACACACACACACACACAGTGTGGTTTCAGAAGTGGTAGAGGATGTGTGGATCAGGTGTTTGCTTTGAAGAATGTATGTGAGAAATACTTAGAAAAGCAAATGGATTTGTATGTAGCATTTATGGATCTGGAGAAGGCATATGATAGAGTTGATAGAGATGCTCTGTGGAAGGTATTAAGAATATATGGTGTGGGAGGCAAGTTGTTAGAAGCAGTGAAAAGTTTTTATCGAGGATGTAAGGCATGTGTACGTGTAGGAAGAGAGGAAAGTGATTGGTTCTCAGTGAATGTAGGTTTGCGGCAGGGGTGTGTGATGTCTCCATGGTTGTTTAATTTGTTTATGGATGGGGTTGTTAGGGAGGTGAATGCAAGAGTTTTGGAAAGAGGGGCAAGTATGAAGTCTGATGGGGATGAGAGAGCTTGGGAAGTGAGTCAGTTGTTGTTCGCTGATGATACAGCGCTGGTGGCTGATTCATGTGAGAAACTGCAGAAGCTGGTGACTGAGTTTGGTAAAGTGTGTGAAAGAAGAAAGTTAAGAGTAAATGTGAATAAGAGCAAGGTTATTAGGTACAGTAGGGTTGAGGGTCAATTCAATTGGGAGGTGAGTTTGAATGGAGAAAAACTGGAGGAAGTAAAGTGTTTTAGATATCTGGGAGTGGATCTGGCAGCGGATGGAACCATGGAAGCGGAAGTGGATCATAGGGTGGGGGAGGGGGCGAAAATTCTGAGAGCCTTGAAGAATGTGTGGAAGTCGAGAACATTGTCTCGGAAAGCAAAAATGGGTATGTTTGAAGGAATAGTGGTTCCAACAATGTTGTATGGTTGCGAGGCGTGGACTGTGGATAGAGTTGTGCGCAGGAGGATGGATGTGCTGGAAATGAGATGTTTGAGGACAATGTGTGGTGTGAGGTGGTTTGATCGAGTAAGTAACGTAAGGGTAAGAGAGATGTGTGGAAATAAAAAGAGCGTGGTTGAGAGAGCAGAAGAGGGTGTTTTGAAATGGTTTGGGCACATGGAGAGAATGAGTGAGGAAAGATTGACCAAGAGGATATATGTGTCGGAGGTGGAGGGAACGAGGAGAAGAGGGAGACCAAATTGGAGGTGGAAAGATGGAGTGAAGAAGATTTTGTGTGATCGGGGCCTGAACATGCAGGAGGGTAAAAGGAGGGCAAAGAATAGAGTGAATTGGAGCGATGTGGTATACCGGGGTTGACGTGCTGTCAGTGGATTGAATCAAGGCATGTGTATGGGGGTGGGTTGGGCCATTTCTTTCGTCTGTTTCCTTGCGCTACCTCGCAAACGCGGCAGACAGCGCAAAAAAAAAAAAAAAAAAAAAAAAAAAAAATATATATATATATATATATATATATATATATATATATATATATATATATATTATATGGAAAATTATATGGGAGGGTATTGATTGAGAGGGTGAAGGCATGTACAGAGCATCAGATTGGGGAAGAGCAGTGTGGTTTCAGAAGTGGTAGAGGATGTGTGGATCAGGTGTTTGCTTTGAAGAATGTATGTGAGAAATACTTAGAAAAGCAAATGGATTTGTATGTAGCATTTATGGATCTGGAGAAGGCATATGATAGAGTTGATAGAGATGTTCTGTGGAAGGTATTAAGAATATATGGTGTGGGAGGCAAGTTGTTAGAAGCAGTGAAAAGTTTTTATCGAGGATGTAAGGCATGTGTACGTGTAGGAAGTGATTGGTTCTCAGTGAATGTAGGCTTGCGGCAGGGGTGTGTGATGTCTCCATGGTTGTTTAATTTGTTTATGGATGGGGTTGTTAGGGAGGTGAATGCAAGAGTTTTGGAAAGAGGGGCAAGTATGAAGTCTGTTGTGGATGAGAGAGCTTGGGAAGTGAGTCAGTTGTTGTTCGCTGATGATACAGCGCTGGTGGCTGATTCATGTGAGAAACTGCAGAAGCTGGTGACTGAGTTTGGTAAAGTGTGTGAAAGAAGAAAGTTAAGAGTAAATGTGAATAACAGCAAGGTTATTAGGTACAGTAGGGTTGAGGGTCAAGTCAATTGGGAGGTAAGTTTGAATGGAGCAAAACTGGAGGAAGTAAAGTGTTTTAGATATCTGGGAGTGGATCTGGCAGCGGATGGAACAACTGATGCGGAAGTGAATCATAGGGTGGGGGAGGGGGCGAAAATCCTTGGGAGCCTTGAAGAATGTGTGGAAGTCGAGAATATTATCTCGGAAAGCAAAAATGGGTATGTTTGAAGGAATAGTGGTTCCAACAATGCTGTATGGTTGCGAGGCGTGGGCTATGGATAGAGTTGTGCGCAGGAGGGTGGATGTGCTGGAAATGAGATGTTTGAGGACAATGTGTGGTGTGAGGTGGTTTGATCGAGTAAGTAATGTAAGGGTAAGAGAGATGTGTGGAAATAAAAAGAGCGTGGTTGAGAGAGCAGAAGAGGGTGTTTTGAAATGGTTTGGGCTCATGGAGAGAATGAGTGAGGAAAGATTGACCAAGAGGATATGTGTCGGAGGTGGAGGGAACGAGGAGAAGTGGGAGACCAAATTGGAGGTGGAAAGATGGAGCGAAAAAGATTTTGAGTAATCGGGACCTGAACATGCAGGAGGGTGAAAGGCTGGCAAGGAATAGAGTGAATTGGATCGAAGTGGTATACCGGGGTTGACGTGCTGTCAGTGGATTGAATCAGGGCATGTGAAGCGTCTGGGGTAAACCATGGAAAGTTGTGTGGGGCCTGGATGTGGAAAGGGAGCTATGGTTTCGGGCATTATTGCATGACACATGGAGACTGAGTGTGAACGAATGGGGCCTTTGTTATCTTTTCCTAGCGATACCTCGCACACACGAGGGGGGAGGGGGATGGTATTCCATGTGTGGCGAGGTGGCGATGGGAATGAATAAAGGCAGATAGTGTGAATTGTTTGCATGGGTATATATGTATGTGTCTGTGTGTGTATATATATGGTGTACATGGAGATGTATAGGTATGTATATTTGCGTGTGTGGACGTGTGTGTTTATACATGTGTATGGGGGTGGGTTGGGCCATTTCTTTCTTCTGTTTTCTTGCGCTACCTCGCAAATGCGGGAGACAGCGACAAAGCAAAATATATATAATAAAATATATTTCTTTTCTTTTAAACTATTCGCCATTTCCCGCGTTAGCGAGGTAGCGTTAAGAACAGAGGACTGGGCCTTTTTTGGAATGTCCTCACCTGGCCCCCTCTGTTCCTTCTTTTGGAAAAAAAAAAAAAAAGAGAGGAGAGGATTTCCAGCCCCCCGCTCCCTCCCCTTTTAGTCGCTTTCTACGACACGCAGGGAATACGTGGGAAGTATTCTTAATCCCCTATCCCCAGGGATAAATAAAATATATATATTTATATATTTTATATATTGGGAAGTGAGTCAGTTGTTGTTCGCTGATGATACAGCGCTGGTGGCTGATTCATGTGAGAAACTGCAGAAGCTGGGGACTGAGTTTGGTAAAGTGTGTGAAAGAAGAAAGTTAAGAGTAAATGTGAATAAGAGCAAGGTAATTAGGTACAGTAGGGTTGAGGGTCAAGTCAATTGGGAGGTAAGTTTGAATGGAGAAAAACTGGAGGAAGTAAAGTGTTTTAGATATCTGGGAGTGGATCTGGCAGCGGATGGAACCATGGAAGCGGAAGTAGATCATAAGGTGGGGGAGGGGGCGAAAATCCTGGGAGCCTTGAAGAATGTGTGGAAGTCGAGAAAATAATAATGAGAGGTCTGAGTGGTGACGTTGCAGTAGATATAATGATACGTATTTGTGATAATGTTACAGCAGATATAATATGTCTTGTTTGTTGATGTAGTAATGTCATATAATGATATGTATGTGTAGTGATGTTACAGTGGACATAATGATACGGTATGTGTCATGATCTTGCAGTGGATGTAATGATAGGTCTAAGATATAATGAAAGGTATGTGTAGTGATGTTACAGTGGACGTAATGATACGGTTTGTGTCATGATGTCGGAGTGGATGTAATAATAGGTCTAAGTGGTCATGCTGCAATAGATATAATAATAGGTCTCTGTGATGGCGTTGCAGTAGATGTATAATGATAGGTCTTATTGGTGATGCTGCAGTAGATATAATGATAGGTTAGGTTAGGTTATGATACAGTAGATATAATGATAGGTCTGGGTGGTTATGATGCAGTAGATATGATGATAGGTCTGGTTGGTTAAGATGCAGTAGATATGATGATAGGTGTCGCTGGTTATGATGCAGTAGATATAATTACAGGTCTGGGAGACATTAATGGATTATATACCAAGAGGCAGGTGTCCAAAAGAGAGACCCTTGGTTGTGAATGTGCTGAGAGGGGTAAGTGATGGGACGTCTGATCATTAATACCTGGTGGGGGCCAGGGTGAAGTCCTGTAGAGGCTTTCAGTAGAGATAAAATTATATGAATGAGGAGATGGTAGTGAAGGTAAATGAGCCTGTAAAAGAGGAGGAAGGTGCAAGGGGCTGAAAAAGAGAGGAAATGAGAGTATGGGATGATCGAATATTAGCAAACTTTAGGGAAGCTAAGATGTTTTGGTAAGTTTAATAATGTGACACAAACAAGAAAACGAATGGGAACATTGGTGAATGGAGGAAATAGGGAAAAGGTAACAAGCAGTGATGAGGTGAAGAGGAGTCGAGTCTTTTCAAGGACTGCTGAATGTGTTTGATGATAGGGTTAGAAATGAAGGGTGGCCGAGTCAAGACGGTAGGCGTAGTGACAAAGTCAGGGCAAGTGGTTTTGGTGAGGAGGTGGTGAAAGCCTTGCATTAATGAAATGTGGCAAGGAGGCTGGAGTAGATGGTACTGCAAGTGAATTTCTTAAGAAAGAGGATGACTGTGTTGCTGATTGGTTAGTTGGGAATTTTCAGTGTATGTATGGATGGATCAAGGTGAAGGTGCCTGAGAATTGGCGGAATGCATGTATATGGCAAGAGGGACAAATGTAAGCGTTCCAATTACTGAGATATAAGGTCGTTAAATGTAGCTGATAGGTACGTTGTAAAGAAGAGTGGTGATTGAGACGGTGATGACATGTAAGGAGCGTCAGACTGGGAAGGTACAATGGGGTTTCAAGAGTGGTAAAGGACGTGTAGATCATGTATTTGCCTTGAAGAATGTGGGTGAAAAATTCTTAGATAAACAGAATATGTATGTGACATTTACTGATCTAGAGAAAGCATATGATGACTTGTGGCAGGTGTTAGGAAAATGTGGTTTGGGAGGAAAGCTATAAGGAGTGAAGAGGATTTTTTTTTCGTTATCGAGTAAAGCGTGTGCACAAGTAGGTTAAGGGGAAGACGAGCGGTTTTAGATGACCTTGGTTCGGCGGATGAGCAGTGTGATGTTACCATGGCTGTTTAATTTGTTGATGGATAAGATTATGAAGGTGATAAATGTAAGGGTCTTACAGAGAGGGGCAGGTATGCAGTCTACTGGGGGTGAGGAGGTGCCAGGGATGTGTCATTTGTTGTTGAGTGATAACGTGGCGCTGGTGGCAAGTTCGAGTAAGAAACTGCATTAATTTGTCTAAGTCTGGCAGAGTGAGCGAAAGTCAAGAGTATACGTAAATAAATCCAAGGTCATTAGGTTTAACAGAGCAAAGAGACAGGTTAGATGGATGGAAGCGTGGAAGAAAGTGAAATGTTTGAGGACAGTAGGAGCTATGGGAGGGTCGATCAGGAAAGTAATGATAACTATGTGGGAGGTGTGGTAATATGAAGTGTGTGGTGACAGACCTGAAGAGGGTGTGCTGAAATGGTTTGGACATATGGAGAGAATGAGTGAGGAGAGGGTAACAAAGCCCACTGACTGGCGGTCCGAACTATCCCTCTTTTACTGACCAATTTGGTCGTAAGCCGCGCCGCTCTAGCGTCCGTCACACTCTATGTTCGCTACCCTGGTTAAACTGTTTGAAATAAGTAATCTGCCCAAGGGTTTATGGGCTACTCGGTAGTACAGGCTATCATGAAACTTAGCTCTCACATATTCTCGACTGTCCTCACGACATGATACAACCATGTGCTATGACGAGTTACGCTGCCAATTCGGCCTTCACACAATATGTAGTTCGTCCGTCCTAGGCTCCATACGAGGCTCCTCTCGAGAAATCGTCCACTGGAGACCTGACACACCCATTCTGATGATCCTTGTTTGTCTATAGGGGACCAGGTTCCCTCTCCATCGGCAGCCATCCTCTGGAGAAAACTAGGTCACCACACTCAACAAGCTATAGCGAACAAAAGATCTCCCTACACCTAGCTACCCGCGGGAAATGACCAAGTCTCCATGCACACCTCTGTAGCTGAGACAATATCAAAATAAGACAATATCAAAAGTGTTCTTTGATATACAACAATTTTCTTCCGTTGCAAAACTTAAGATTAGAATTACAGTCAAAGATTTTCTTGGTGTCCAGAAAAAATTATAACCCACATTAAATACCTAAAATCTCATACAAATCACACTGATTATAACATTCTAACACTCATAAAAATCTATCTTGGCTACCATATAAAAGATTATCTTAATTCTCACTAATACTTGTCACTTGCACATCAAAGTACAAGACAAATATTCATATTATATCACTGATGAATAAGAAATACAAAGATCGTTATCACAGTCATAATCCAACTCAACTCATCGTTATGGAAGGCAAGATTTTCAATCAGGTATTCAATCTTCTCAGACTCAGGCTGGTGTTGAAATCATTCTCACGCTCGTCCATCTCAGTGTTCAAACTATATGCTGTGCGTATTAAGCAAAGACACGAGGCCTGAAGCCTAGGATGACCTGCTGCCAGAGCTTCTAATGTGATCTGCTCTCAGTCCACCTCCGTATCTATCAAATTACCTTTCATGCATCAGCCAATTATGGGACCTAACCTCTGTCTTACAGGACATGTTCCTAGAACCTTCCACGTCAGCCTAGTAAGGCAACTGGCACTTGCTCCAGGTTTTACCAATCCCAGTTGCATCAGTTCAACCGAGATATCCTCAACAGGGGATTGTGTGATAGACTGAGATGAATAGTGAAGCGTTAGAGAGTCTACACAATATGCTGAAGCTGTGGGAAAGAGATGCAAGAAGGAGGGAGGTTACGAAGGAAGATGGTTGTAAAAGAAAGAAAAATATAGGAGATAGGGTTGAGCGAGGCGGAGGGGGCTGAAGGGAGTTAGATGGGAGAAAGGTAAAGAAGAGTGGGAAAAGTAGGGAGGACGAGGGTAGGGTGTGAAGATGAGAAAAATGTTGGGGGAGCGGGTATGAACTAGGTTAAACAATGAGGGAACAGGAATAGTGTGAGGGCTGACATGAGGGTAGATGGGAGAAATAGGACAATTGAAATAAAAGTTTGCTCAGTCTACTTTGAAGAATGTTTTATAATTATGCCACAAAGTTCATCACAGGAGTTGATCACAAAGATGTTTTCTACATCTGTGCGGACAGTGACTTGAAAGATTCTGGCAGCACAACAAACGAACAACCAGCAAAGCTATAAAATGCACTGTTTTCACAAATATATCCTAAAACACATGCAAAGTTTTGGTGGCTATTTCTTGACTCTCAATGTTAATAAATTAATCTATTTTCCCATTCTGTTTACTGGGAGAGGCAGCCTAGCACTGTTATACGACTGAATAATTTAAGTGAATTCTATCCTCATGATAACGTTAGACTAGTTTTCAAAGTAAAGGAACATAATCCAATTTTTTTTTTTTTTTTTTTTTTTAGTGCAAGGACATGAGTCCTAGAAAATTGCGGTCGTCTGCTGTTTACCAGTACAAAAGTAATATCGGTAATGCTGTGCATATTGGCTAGATGATATGACACAGGACATGCATCTACAAACGCAGGGGCGATCAACACGAACCAATGACCAAACCACATTTGTCAGCAATACATTAAGTAAACCAGCTCACCCTGTTGACTGCCGGGTCAGCACATACATGAATAACAAGAATAAATAGAATAAATGTTCTATGTATTCCTTAGCGTCAGATAAATAAAACAGACTTATTGTAATGATGTAATGCGTTATGCTTGAAATCACTTCTAGAAGTGTTGGTAACAACGACGAAAACTTATTTTACGGTCATTTCTCACTCTAATGGCACCCAGATCATGCTATACAGTCCCATGCACCGTATTTCAGGATGAAGTCTCAAATTTATAAAGGAAAAGATGAGAAAAATTATTCCTGGTATTAGTAGTCATTCTTACGAGAGATCACAACTATTAAAACTGCTGTCGCTTAGAGAGAAGTAGACCAGTGGTGTTAGAGCTAGGATAATTTCGATCTGGTTGCAAACGCTTTTCCTAAAATATATACATGTAGAATCACAGCACACTTTACATGCCGTAGGTCGATAATCAGCATATTTCATCACATACTTCGATCAGTACTTATAATCACGCTTATTCAATTACTTTCTTTTTCCCCTCTCCCTTTTGGGCGGCAGGAGAGACAAGTGATTGCCACATTCGACCCGCGGGCCATGCATTGTACATCTCTGACGGAATTAATACATACTGAAACGGTAAAAAAAAAAAAAATACAGTAACTTTCAAGGTCAGATTGCACAGCTACATGTGTGAATGGGTGGGTGTGAACAAAGATTGCCTCGCATGAACCAACAAGCCCATTCTAGTTACCATGACCTAAAACACTGGTCCCAATCCTCTAACATAACCTAGAATCACTAGAAACATAATTGCCAAAACAGCGTTGTTTATACAACCTAAAATCAGTTGACACATAACCAACAAACATGTTGATAAAGTAATACGTCACTATGGTCCTTACCTTCCGTCGCTCGGCAGCTGTGGGCAGGCTTCAGCCATCAGTCACATAACTGACTAGGCTTTCAGGAAATTGATAAATATGACACACTTTCCAAGTAATCACATAATGGTTCACGGGCTGTATAAATTTCTGAATGCTCTAATTCATTCAAGGCTTTTCTGCTATCACTATACACGTTGAATAACATCCACAAGCCATTTTCATCACTTATCTTTTGCATAATTTAAACGTATTACACACCAATATTTTCATACAGCAATATTTCAGCTATAGTTCTCTCCCTTCATTGTACTGATTAAATTTCATAGTTTCACCAGCCACTTTATTATGCTGTATTTCCACTATAATGTTCAGCAATCTCTTTATATTTCAGTGTTTCCATTACACTCATCAACACTCAGTATAACAGCAAAATATGTACCTTAGTTTCCACCACTTCATATGGTAATTTTAGTTTTCAACACACACAAGTTATGAATTATTTTCTTAAATCAAATATATCCCTTACTAGTTATTTGCGAGCCAAGTGATATATGTTTGTGCTTCAAAAAGATTATTTCTATCGATTGTATATAACAAAGATTCCGTAACTTCTATGGAGTAAAATGTAAAATCAGCAGCTATAGTAATTGCAATATTGTTCATCAGTCACGATGTCTCAATAACCTCACCCTATTGATTAGTAATACTATACACTCTTGTAATGTTCTGGTCTTCGTTCTTCCTATGTACGTACATCCAGAAAAATAATGACCCCAGGATCGGATGCATTTCACATGAACACCACAACTCAGCTGTTTCGGTAGAGTTGGTAATCCCTTATAAGATCTACTAATATATCATTTGTGATGATCCGATGGTCATTTTGTAAAGGAATATGAAAAGTTATGAAACAGAAAACTTTGGTCAAGTTATACATTCAATTTATATTTTTTAACGATTTTCTTAATTTTAGAGAATCAACTGTCCCGAGTTTCGACTGTGGGAAATGTGTTACCATATGTTTCATGAATGAAAAAAAAATCAATATTATGAAATATTCACAATACTGCAATCAGAACAGGCATCTGAAACCTTCGAAATACATTGAGGTGATTCTGATATCTACTTTTATATTTATAAAATATATCATCCATTTCTTTAGTCACTGTGATTTTACTTCATGAAATTGCTGCGATATGAAATGTGGACGACTTAATTCGAAATATACAACATAGTCTATCTCAACTGTACAGGGGAATGAATGATAAATCAATTTCATTAAACACATCTGACAAATTTGTTGAGAAAATGAAAAAAAGATCTGGTGGATGTCGGACTCGGACGATTTGCTGAAGAGAAATGTGTCGAGATTTTGGTTATAAAGTGTTGCTCTCATGTGAATGCCATGTTGTTCCCCGAAGGAGCGAGCAGCTCCTTCTTTCCTGCTTTACACATTGCCGGTTATCAGAAAATTGGTTCCTGCAACCAACTGAAATTACGCCGTGCCATATTCACCTAAATCCTCAGACCTAAGACTAGTTAAAAACGTTCGAGCAGCCCTGATTAACAAAGTTGGTCGATATAACACCTGAACTCATCGCTAGTTTTATGTTTGACATGGTATCATGTCTAGACGAGCCACTTGGACGATGTAGCTGTTATCATCAGCATTGCAGGCTTAATGACGTCATCGGCGTTGGAGTGCTTTATACCCGATACTTAAAACCACAGACAACATTGTCTCACGTTCCTATAAATCATGATTAAATATTGAAAAATAATGCCTGTGTAAAACAGAATTATAACAGAGTCTCACAGAACTTCTTGTAACAATTTTCTGACCGTCAAATTTTCAAGATTTTGCGTCAGTTTCACAACCCATCATCGAGCGATGGTGCGTCTTTATACCGGAAGTTTTTGTCAATTTTCGAAGTTAAGATTTGCAAATTTTCGCTTGTATGAATCTTCAAAATAATAAATGGTATAGTAGTATTACAGTCTCATATATCTTCTACAGTCATATAGTCCAAATTTATCCTGGTGATATTGATAACATTTATTTTACATATATTACTAATTAGTAGGTTCCTCTGCACGTCAGCTAAGATCCCGCCATTGGCTTCATAGATTCACTCATGTATGGATGCATCAATCCAAAGAATTCCTTTTTCATGAATATGTTGTAAGTTCCCATCGCTGTCTAAGGAACATTGCAGATCCTAAGTACGCAACACAGTCAACCATAAGCGTATTTTCTAGCATGCCTGGACTGCCTAAATAGTCGAAGGAACACAATAAATTTATGATAACAATAGCTCCCTCCTCCCTCACAGCCATTTTGCTTGTTTACGTCGCTGACGTCATTGAAATGTCTGTCTTTTGGTTCTACTTGCATGTTTTACAGAGCACGAAAAAGAGTGGAAATCAGGAAATTGGAGAGAGAAATTGACGCAATAAATGCTAGTATGACGCAGCTTTTACTTCAAAATTGTATTCACATAGTTACATACAGATTTCATTAAACGCATTCAATCATCCCAGAACAAATGTTACCCACGCTATACTTTCTTGTTCATTTGCTGATACTATAATCAGCAAGTAATCACAAAATAGTTTTAAACACCGTGCATCTAAAAATGATCTGCTTAACGACAGAAATGAGGATAGCAGGATTACCAACACTAGAGGAACATTGTTTAAAAATTTTCTTCCGTTGTGTCATATTGTTTAACACTGGTGAGGTTAGCAGAGTCTTCCTGCTGACTGTACTGTTGCGGGGGAAGAATAGCAATAAACGTGAATCCTTCACTGCCCTAGCGAGAATCTGAACTCTCGGGGTTCAATATCTCTAATTCTAAGAAACTGGGAGTCCTGTTTAGATGTCGGAAATTTCTTCCTAACAGTTGATCCCTTGTATAAAGCACTGTTCTCACATCTGGGGTGGTTTTAGCTCTGCATCTTTACTTGACAGACGAGTCGAAAACGGTCCGACTTATAATCTCTCCCAGACTAACTTCACAACTTGACCCCCTTGCCCTTCGCCGCAATGTTGGTTCGCTTTCCCCTCTTCTGTAGGTATCACTTTCGTTTTTACTCCCGAGAGCTGGCTGCATGTGTGCCTCCACCTCTAGCTAGACCATGCAACACTCGGCAACCTGCCGCGTCACATGATTAAAGTCTGGCCGTTGGCAACTCAAGGGTGGGCCGTCTTGATAACTATTTCCCTACACCTCGAAGCTTGGAAACTCTCTGCCCACTCATGACTTTTCCAATAACTATGACCTGGCACATTTTTAAAAACAGGTTTTCCACTTCCTCCAAAATTCGTAAATACTTTCCCTTGTATTTTCATTTTCCTTTTATTAACCTCTATATTTCAATTGAGGTCCGGCCTTAATGTGAACATTTGTTCGTAAATGGAACCTCAAACGTTAGAAAAAGAAATACATTTGTATGAAGACACATTACAAGGAAAATCCTTAAAGCCTTTATCTAAACTGACAACGTTTCACTGTCTAGCTTTATCATGTCACTCACAAAGCCAAAACAATGGTTTATGTATGACTGGCGCAGCAAGGATAGAGGGAAGGGGGTTGTAGGGTGTGGCAGCTTGGAAATAGTAAGGTGAGGGTGAGGCAGAGCTGGCGCAGGGCGGTGGGAGGGTCATTGTAAGGCGGGTTGAGGGAGAGGGTTGGTGTAGGGTAGTGGAGGAAGGGAAATGGTATGGCGAGTTAAAGAGCTCTGTATACAGCTGAGTACTTTGTTACGTGAATTTTATCTCCAGGTTAACGTCAGTGATGTTTATTGAAAATACAAATCCATTTTTGTTTTCATGTACGATATTCCTGGAGAGTCAGGGTTGTCTGATGCTTGCCCGTACTACATGGGCAATAGCTGTAAATGCTTTGTGTACTGGCCAGATGAAATGACTCAGGGCACGTATCCAGAAAAGCTGCGGCCGACCAGCATGAAACAATTGCACGATCACCAAATTGCTTTTCTTGGCAATACGCAATCATGCTCAGGGAAGTGACCAGCCTTGCTGGCAGCGTGTTTGGTTGTGCTGGCAAGTAGCTCCTCACACGGACGAGGAAATGGTGGATAAGTAAAAAATAAAATCTTGTTTCGTGTCATAACATGCATAGAACTAAAAATATTGTGGCGAAATCGATATCATATATGACATATTTATAATTCATAAAGTTTGATAATCATTAAGTAGAGCAAAAGGACTGATGTACGCACATAGATCTGCTATAACAAGGATATCGTAGCCAACAACTGTTGTGGGTAGCTTATATCGTTATACCCAGCCAGACAGAAAGACCAACCCCAGCCTCCGGCTACAGGATCACACTCTTCCTCCCACAGTTAACCCCAGCCTTCCCTCGTGTCCGCCCTCATACCACCCTCCTTCCTTATTGATTATCAAGTTTATTCACGCTCCCCAACATTTCATACTGCTTCTCACCTTACCTCCTTCCTCTCTAACCTCTTTTATCTCCCTTCTCCCTCCCTCACGCTCCCCCTTCCGACTAGCTCATCCTCTCTCCTCCATCGCTCTTCCTATATTTTTCCCTCGCTGACACCCAACTTCCTTTCGTTTCAACCTCCCTCCTTCCTCGGCTTCAATCCATCCTTCCCCTCTCCCTGCGTCTCGCTCTCTATAATGTTCTCACTTGACTACTCCTGTATCTCCCCTTCTTCAAACCCCTCACCACATCCCCCCCCCCCCCTCCTCCCCTTCACTTCCTCATCTTTTGCCCCTATATTGATATCAAACCTAAAATGATCAAGGTGAAAACCATTGTTGTAGGGTCTTTTCCATATGGATTTTCCGAGTGTTAAATGCATATCGTGTTTATGTGGCCAGTTTATGTACTTGTGTACTTCAGTCGTCTCACCTCTTACTCTACACCTTCCTGGGCCAATGTAGTTTTTTATTATTATAATGTTATCTCATGATGATTAATTTCTTATTGGCGGGATCATTTTGGTCATCCTTCCCAGCGTACGGTGGCCAGAGCTGCACTGGATAATCTAAGTGTTGTCTCACAGCAGAGATAATGACTGTAATATAAAGTTTGCATCGTTGTTACCTGCTCTTCTAGCTAGATATAATTCCAAATTTTCTTTTATTCTTCACATCACTGGACTGCTGTCTGTTCTGTCTATCTGACGGTAGGAAATACATGAAAGATTTATTCATCTATAATTCATGTGTGTGATGACGCTCGACCAACACAGAGAAACACTGGCTAGTCATGGGTTACTTACTGTATTGCTGACAAATGTGGTTTGGTCATTGGTTCGTGTTGATCGGCCGGTCACATCATCTGGCCAATATACACGGCATTACTGATAATGTTATTATACTGGTAAACAGCAGACGACGACTGCAACTTTCCAGGAATAATGTCCTGAAAAAAAAGGATCGCCATCTTTTGCTGTGAAAACTGATCTAATATCATCATGAGGATAGAATTTGCCTCAGTCCATAATCGTAAGCAAGCGAATAGAATACATCCATCAGCATTAACTAAGAGTCAAAAGCCCAAATGGTTACCACAACTTGCATAAATTTCAAGACATTTGTATAGTAATAACTAACGCACGAACAATTTTCATGAGAGACCCAGTGCTATCCAGGGAGCAGGACCTTTCGAAAGGCTTCTGCAGCCAAAGTTGCGCTCTACTTCCAATAGCAGGACAACGTGGACTCCCATAAAGTAAGTTCTCTGACGAGAATGTACTCCCAGGAACACTGCCTCGCCATAGATGAATTTTCACTCGCGGTGTAACCTCAAGCAGCTGGAGCCCGGTAACACCCATTTCAGGGTCTATGTGGGAAAACAGTTCTCTTTAGCTTGGCTAATTGTTCGTCTGCTTTACCGCCAAAAAACTTTGAGCTCTGTCCACACTAGACAGTTTACAATATATATATATATATATATATATATATATATATATATATATATATATTATATATATATATATATACCCTTGGAAAATAAACAATAAAAAAAACAGAATTACAGCCCACACGCTTTCCCATTTTAATCCCAAACGCAGGAATACGCTGACAATCCTTCTTCATCCCAGGAAATACTCAACATAGTAATAACATAATAATCAATTACTATATAATTAATTTGTTATACCCTAGCGCTTTCCCGCTTAGCAGTAGCATTTAACCAAAGAATGGTCCACCGCCAATACACATTACACAAACAGCAAGTACATATACATACTTACATTTCAATGTATACATACATACCATATTCACATTCACTATTCATACTCTCCTTATCCATCCCGTCCAACCAGCACAATACCCCCCCCCCAAACTCGAGGTCGTTAGAAACACAAACCCATTTTCACAAACACCATCTCTACTGCTGTTCTCATAAAACCTGCTCCTTTAATTTCATCCTCAAAACTTTCATTTAACCCCTAACGTTCCTACCGGAATCCCAAATCCAACCTACACACCACCACATATTGTCCTCAAACATTTCATTTCCACACATCCACCCTCTCCGACACCTCATCCATAGCCAGCTCGCAACCATATAACATTGTTGGAACCACTATTCCTTCAAACATACCCATTTTTGTTTCTCGAGATGTTCTCGCCTTCCACAATTTTTCAATGCTCCCCACAACATTTCCCCCCCCCCCCCTATGACTCCTTCCGCTTCCATTTCCACGCTACAATCCACTCCAGATATCTAAAACACTTCACTTCCTCCAGTTTTTCTCCATTCAAACTCCTCCTCAATTGTTCCTCACCCTACTGTACCTAATTACCTTGCTCTTATTCACATTTACTCTCAACCTTTCTTCTTCACACACTTTACCAAACTCAGTCACCACTTACTGCAGTTTCTCACTGAATCAGCCACCACCTGTATCATCAGCGACACAACTGACTCACTTCCAAGCCCTCTCATCCCCAACAGACTGCATACTTGCCCCTCTTCCAAACTCTTGCATTTCTCCTTACAACCCCATCCATAAACAAATTAAACAACCATGGAGACATCACACACCCCTGCCGCAAACCTACATTCACTGAGAACCAATCACTTTCCTCTCTTCCTACACGTACACATGCCTTACATCCTCGATAAAAACTTTTCACTGCTTCTAACAACTTGCCTCCCACACCATATATTCTTAATACCTTCCACAGAGCATCTCTATCAACTCTATCATATGCCTTCTCCAGATCCATAAATGCTACATACAAATCCATTTGCTTTTCTAAGTATTTCTCACATACATTCTTCAAAGCAAACACCTGATCCACACATCCTCTACCACTTCTGAAACCGCACTGCTCTTCCCCAATCTGATGCTCTGTACATGCCTTCACCCTCTCAATCAATACCCTCCCATATAATTTACCAGGAATACTCAACAAACTTATACCTCTGTAATTTGAGCACTCACTCTTATCCCCTTTGCCTTTGTACAATGGCACTATGCACGCATTCCGCCAATCCTCAGGCACCTCACCATGAGTCATACATACATTAAATAACCTTACCAACCAGTCAACAATACAGTCACCCCCTTTCTTAATAAATTCCACTGCAATACCATCCAAACCTGCTGCCTTGCCGGCTTTCATCTTCCGCAAAGCTTTTACTACCTCTTCTCTGTTTACCAAATCATTTTCCCTAACCCTCTCACTTTGCACACCACCTCGACCAAAACACCCTATATCTGCCACTCTGTCATCAGACACATTCAACAAACCTTCAAAATACTCATTCCATCTCCTTCTCACATCACCGCTACTTGTTATCACCTCCCCATTTACGCCCTTCACTGAAGTTCCCATTTGCTCCCTTGTCTTACGCACCCTATTTACCTCCTCCCAGAACATCTTTTTATTCTCCCTAAAATTTACTGATAGTCTCTCACCCCAACTCTCATTTGCCCTTTTTTTCACCTCTTGCACCTTTCTCTTGACCTCCTGTCTCTTTCTTTTATACTTCTCTCACTCAATTGCATTTTTTCCCTGCAAAAATCGTCCAAATGCCTCTCTCTTCTCTTTCACTAATACTCTTACTTCTTCATCCCACCACTCACTACCCTTTCTAAACAGCCCACCTCCCACTCTTCTCATGCCACAAGCATCTTTTGCGCAATCCATCACTGATTCCCTAAATACATCCCATTCCTCCCCCACTCCCCTTACTTCCATTGTTCTCACCTTTTTCCATTCTGTACACAGTCTCTCCTGGTACTTCCCCACACAGGTCTCCTTCCCAAGCTCACTTACTCTCACCACCTTCTTCACCCCAACATTCACTCCTCTTTTCTGAAAACCCATACTAATCTTCACCTTAGCCTCCACAAGATAATGATCAGACATCCCTCCAGTTGCACCTCTCAGCACATTAACATCCAAAAGTCTCTCTTTCGCACGCCTGTCAATTAACACGTAATCCAATAACGCTCTCTGGCCATCTCTCCTACTTACATAAGTAGGAAATGGCAACCAGCAAGATACTGTCCGGTGACGCCAGCTGGATCTACAACTCCAGCCCATCCTCAACTACTGGGCTGCAACTCCAGCAAGGACATGGTCACACCCATCGACAACGGTAACCTCCAGAAGACCGATTTCGACGATGAAGGCCTGCACTGTGGCTGAGAGATTGACTTGAGGAGGCAGAAGTGATATTGTGACAGTGATTGTGTCAGCGTCGCGTCGCCTCGCCGCAGTGTATCGAGACAGACTTCCCCAGAACTTTTAAAGGGGAAGTAAATGTTTATAGTTGTGTTAATGGAGTGATAGTTTTCATGCATGGTGTTTTTGACAAGAAAATAGTGAAGTTGGAGAAAAATGTAGCTTAGACATTGAAGCTTATTGACACAGTGGTGAAATTGATGAGAACTGCTATTGACGTTTGTGTGAATAAATTGTACATTTCCTTTTCCATAGCCAGAGGTTGAACCATTATGTGACATTCATTTTTTTTCATTCATTTCAAGCTAAAAGTTTGTTTTCTAAATTGTTTCTTACATTTTTCATATGTATATATATGTATGTGTGTGTGTGTGTGTGTATGTGCATATGTGTGTGTGTGTGTGTGTGTGTGTGTGTATATGTATATATATATATGTATATTATCCCTGGGGATAGGGGTGAAAGAATACTTCCCACGTATTCCTCGCGTGTCGTAGAAAGCGACTAGAGGGGACGGGAGCGGGGGGCCGGAAATCCTCCCCTCCTTGTATTAACTTTCTAAAATGGGAAACAGAAGAAGGAGTCACGCGGGGAGTGATCATCCTCCTCGAAGGCTCAGAGTGGGGTGCCTAAATGTGTGTGGATGTAACCAAGATGTGAAAAAAGGAGAGATAGGTAGTATGTTTGAGGAAAGGAACCTGGATGTTTTGGCTCTGAGTGAAACGAAGCTCAAGGGTAAAGGGGAAGAGTGGTTTGGAAATGTCTGGGGAGTGAAGTCAGGGGTTAGTGAGAGGACAAGAGCAAGGGAAGGAGTAGCAATACTCCTGAAACAGGAGTTGTGGGAGTATGTGATAGAATGTAAGAAAGTAAATTCTCGATTAATATGGGTAAAATTGAAAGTTGATGGAGAGAGGTGGGTGATTATTGGTGCATATGCACCTGGGCATGAGAAGAAAGATCATGAGAGGCAAGTGTTTTGGGAGCAGCTAAATGAGTGTGTTAGCGGTTTTGAGGCACGAGACCGGGTTATAGTGATGGGTGATTTGAATGCAAAGGTGAGTAATGTGGCAGTTGAGGGAATAATTGGTATGCATGGGGTGTTCAGTGTTGTAAATGGAAATGGTGAAGAGCTTGTAGATTTATGTGCTGAAAAAGGACTGATGATTGGGAATACCTGGTTTAAAAAGCGAGATATACATAACTATATATATATATATATATATATATATATATATATATATATATATATATTCTTTCAAACTATTCGCCATTTCCCGCATTAGCGAGGTAGCGTTAAGAACAGAGGACTGGGCCTTTGAGGGAATACCCTCACCTGGCCCAATTCTCTATTCCTTCTTTTGGAAAATTAAAAAAAAAAAAAAACGAGAGGGGAGGATTTCCAGCCCCCCGCTCCCTCCCCTTTTAATCGCCTTCTACGACACGCAGGGAATACGTGGGAAGTATTCTTTCTCTCCTATCCCCAGGGAAATATATATATATATATATATATATATATATATATATATATATATATATATATATATATATATATATATAATTAATTTGTTATACTTAGTCGCTGTCTCCCGCGTTAGCGAGGTAGCACATTGAAGACCAAAGAATGGTCCAATCCAGCCTAATACACATGTATATACACAAACACCCGCACACGTACATATACGTATATACCTATACATTTCAATGTATACATACATACACATATATACACATTCACATATTCATACTTGCTGCCTTTATCCATCCCGTCGCCAACCAGCACAAATGAACCCCCCCCCCCCCCCAAACGGGTGCGAGGTAGCGTTAGGAAAAGGCAACAAAGGCCACATTCGTTCACACCGAGTCTCTAGCTGGCATGTGTAATGCATTAAAACCATTGCTCCCTTTCCACATCCAGGCTCCTCAAAACTTTCCATGGTTAACCCCAGACGCTTCACATACCCTGGTTCAATCCATTGACAGCACGTCCAACCCGGTATACGACATCACACCACATATTGTCCTCAAACATTTCATTTCCAACACATCCACCCTTCTCCGAACGACCCTATCCATAGCTCATGTCTCGCAACCATATAACATTGTTGGAACCACTATTCCTTCAAACATACCCATTTTTGTTCTCTGAGATGTTCTCGCCTTCCACATATTCTTCAATGCTCCCCACAACATCCCCCCCCCCCCCCTGTGACTCGCTTCCGCTTCCATTCGCAGCTAAATCCACTACCAGATATCTATAACACTTCACTTCCTCCAGTTTTTCTCCATTCAGACTTACCTGCCAATCAATTTGTTCCTCACTCTACTGAACCTAATTACCTTGCTGTTATTCACATTTACTCTCAGCCTTCTTGTTTCATACACTTTACCAAACTCAGTCACCAACTTATGCAGTTTCTCACCTGAATCAGCCACCACCATTGTATCATCAGCGAACAACTGACTCACTTCCTAAGCCCTCTCATCCACAACAGACTGCATACTTCCCCCTCTCTCCAAAACTCTTGCATTTTAACAACCCCATCCATGAACAAATTAAACAGCCATAGAGACATCACGCACCCCTGCTGCAAACCGACATCCAGTGGGAACCGATCACTTTCCTCTCTTCGTACACATGCCTTACATCCTTGATAAAAACTTTTCACTGCTTGTAGCAACTTACCTCCTACGCAATATACTCTTAATACCTTTCACAAAGCATCTCCATCACCTCTATCATATGCCTTCTCCAGATCCGTAAATGCTACATACAAATCCATGTTTTTCTAAGCATTTCTCACATACGTTCTTCAAAACAAACACCTGATCTACACATCCTCTACCACTTCTGAAACAACACTGCTCTTCCCCAATCTGATGCTCTTTACATGCCCTCACCCTCTCAGTCAATACCCTCCCATATAATTTCCCAAGAATATTTAACAAACTTATATTTCTGTAATTCAAACACTCATCTTTATCCCCTCTGACTTTGTACAATGGTTCTATGCATGCATTCCGCCAATCCTTAGGCACTTCACCATGAACCATACATACACTGAATATCCTTACCAACCAGTCAACAACACAGTAAACCCCCCCCCCCATTTTTTTTAATAACATCCATTGCAATACCATCCAAATCCGCCGCTTTGCTGGCTTTCATCTTCCGCAAAGCTTTCACTACCTCTTTTCTGTTTACCAAACAATTTTCCCTGACTCTATCACGTCGCACTCCACCTCGACCAAAACACCCCTATATCTTCCACTCTATCATCAAACTTTCAAAATGCTCACTCCATCTCCTATCACCACTACTTGTGACTACCTCCCCATTTGCCCCCTTCACCGATGTTCCCATTTGTTCTCTTGTCTTACACACTTTATTTACCTCCTTCCAAAACAACTTTCTTAAAATTAAATGATACTCTCTCACTCACCCCAACTCTCATTTGACCTTTTTCACCTCTTGCACCTTTCTCTTGACCTCTTTCTTTTATACATCTCCCAGTTATTCGCACTAATTCCATGAAAAAATTGTCCAAACGCCTCTCTCTTCTCTTTCACTAACAATATTACTTCTTCATCCCACCACTCACTACCCTTTCTAATCTGCCTACCTCTGCCACAAGCATCTTTTGCACAAGCCACCACTGCTTCCCTAAATACATCCAATTCCTCTCCCACTCCCCTTGCGTCATTTGATCTCACCTTATACTCTGCACTCAATCTCTCCTAGTACTTCCTCACACAAGTCTCCTTTCCAAGCTCACTCTCACCACTCTTTTCACCCCAACATTCTCTCTTCTTTCCTGAAAACCTCTTCACTTCCTCCAGTTTTTCTCCATTCAAACTTACTTCCCAATTGACTTGACCCTCAGCCCTACTGTGCCTAATAACCTTACTCTTATTCACATTTACTCTCAGCTTTCTTCTTTCACACACTTTACCAAACTCAGTCACCAGCTTCTGCAGTTTCTCACATGAATCAGCCACCAGCGATGTATCATCAGCAAACAACAACTGACTCACTTCCCAAGCTCTCTCTCATCCACAACAGACTGCATACTTGCCCCTCTTTCCAAAACTCTTGCATTCACCTCCCTAACAACCCCATCCATAAACAAATTAAACAACCATGGAGACATCACACACCCCTGCCGCAAACCTACATTCACTGAGAACCAATCACTTTCCTCTCTTCCTACACGTACACATGCCTTACATCCTCGATAAAAACTTTTCTCTGCTTCTAACAACTTGCCTCCCACGCCATATATGCTTAATACCTTCCACAGAGTATATCTATCAACTCTATCACATGCCTTCTCCAGATCTATAAATGCTACATACAAATCCATTTGCTTTTCTATGTATTTCTCACATACATTCTTCAAAGCAAACACCTGATCCACACATCCTCTACCACTTCTGAAACCACACTGCTCTTCCCCAATCTGATGCTTTGTACATGCCTTCGCCCTCTCAGTCAATACACTCCCATATAATTTACCAGGAAAACTCAACAAACTTATACCTCTGTAATTTGAGCACTCACTCTTATCCCCTTTGCCTTTGTACAATGGTACTATGCAAGCATTTCGCCAATCCTCAGGCACCTCACCATGAGTCATACATACATTAAATAACCTTACCAACCAATCAACAATACAGTCACTCCCTTTTTTAATATATTCCACAGCAATACCATCCAAACTAGCTGCCTTGCCAGCTTTCATCTTCCGCAAAGCTTTTACTACGTCTTCTCTGTTTACCAAATCATTTTCCCTAACCCTCTCACTTTGCACACCACCTCGACCAAAACACCCTATATCTGCCACTCTGTCATCAAACACATTCAACAAACCTTCAAAATACTCACTCCATCTCCTTCTCACATCACCACTACTTGTTATCACCTCCCCATTCGCCCCCTTCACTGAAGTTCCCATTTGCTCCCTTGTCTTACGCACTTTATTTACCTCCTTTCAAAACATCTTTTTATTCTCCCTAAAATTCAATGATACTCTCTCACCCCAACTCTCATTTGCCCTCTTTTTCACCTCTTGCATCTTTCTCTTGACCTCCTGTCTCTTTCTTTTATACATCTCCCACTCATTTGCATTTTTTCCCTGCAAAAATCGTCCAAATGCCTCTCTCTTCTCTTTCGATAATAATCTTACTTCTTCATTCCACTACTCACTACCCTTTCTAATCAACCCACATCCCACGCCACAAGCATCTTTTGCGCAAGCCATCACTGCTTCCCTAAATACATCCCATTCCTCCCCCACTCCCCTTACCTCCTTTGTTCTCACCTTTTTCCATTCTGTACTCAGTCTCTCCTGGCACTTCCTCACACAAGTCTCCTTCCCAAGCTCACTTACTCTCACCACCCTCTTCACCCGAACATTCACTCTTATTAAATGCCCAAAGAATTATAATCTCAATATTAGTGAAGGTCTATACAAATTAGATACTTTGTTGTTGATAAAATTTGTAAAATGATAAGTTTATGAATGCTCGTTGTATGTTTTGGACAATGACATGTTTACCAAATGGCATCCTAGCTTCGTCTCTTCGATGTATATCAACTGACTTATATTTCTCTCTTGTGTCTCCCCTGATGATGTGCTTATTACAAGAAAGTGCACTTGGGAACTTATCGTGTTTCATTTTCCCCGTGGACTCAGAGGAATATATATATATATATATATATATTGTCCGTCTGGTGAAGAGCTTGTAGATTTATGCGCTGAAAAAGGACTGGTGATTGGGAATACCTGGTTTAAAAAGCGAGATATACATAAGTATACATATGTAAGTAGGAGAGATGGCCAGAGAGCGTTATTGGATTACGTGTTAATTGATAGGCGCGCGAAAGACAGACTTTTGGATGTTAATGTGCTGAGAGGTGCAACTGGAGGGATGTCTGATCATTATCTTATGGAGGCAAAGGTGAAGATTTGTAGGGGTTTTCAGAAAAAAAGAGAAAATGTTGGGGTGAAGAGAGTGGTGAGAGTAAGTGAGCTTGGGAAGGAGACTTGTGTGAGGAAGTACCAGGAGAGACTGAGTACAGAATGGAAAAAGGTGAGAACAAAGGAGGTAAGGGGAGGGGGGAGGAATGGGATGTATTTAAGGAAGCAGTGATGGCTTGCGCAAAAGATGCTTGTGGCATGAGAAGCGTGGGATGTGGGTTGATTAGAAAGGGTAGTGAGTGGTGGGATGAAGAAGAAAGATTATTCGTGAAAGAGAAGAGAGAGGCTTTTGGACGATTTTTGCAGGGAAAAATGCAAATGAGTGGGAGATGAATAAAAGAAAGAGACAGGAGGTCAAGAGAAAGGTGCAAGAGGTGAAAAAGAGAGCAAATGAGAGTTGGGGTGAGACAGTATCATTAAATTTTAGGGAGAATAAAAAGATGTTTTGGAAGGAGGTAAATAAAGTGCATAAGACAAGGGAGCAAATGGGAGCTTCAGTGAAGGGGGCTAATGGGGAGGTGATAACAAGTAGTGGTGATGTGAGAAGGAGATGGAGTGCGTATTTTGAAGGTTTGTTGAATTTGTTTGATGATAGAGTGGCAGATATAGGGTGTTTTGGTCGAGGTGGTGTGCAAAGAGAGAGGGTTAGGGAAAATGATTTGGTAAACAGAGAAGAGAAAGTAAAAGCTTTGCGGAAGATGAAAGCCGGCAAGGCAGCAGGTTTGGATGGTATTGCAGGGGAATATATTAAAAAAGGGGGTGACTGTATTGTTGACTGGTTGGTAAGGTTATTTAACGTATGTATGATTCATGGTGAGGTGCCTGAGGATTGGCGAAATGCTTGCATAGTGCCATTTTACAAAGGAAAAGGGGATAAGAGTGAGTGCTCAAATTACAGAGATATAAGTTTGTTGAGTATTCCTGGTTAATCACATGGGAGGGTATTGATTGAGAGGGTGAAGGCATGTACAGAGCATCAGATTGGGGAAGAGCAGTGTGGTTTCAGAAGTGGTAGAGGATGTGTGGATCAGGTGTTTGATCTGAAGAATAAATATTAGAAATACTTAGAAAAACAAATGGATTTGTATGTAGCATTTATGGATCTGGAGAAGGCATATGATAGAGTTGATAGAGATGCTCTGTGGAAGGTATTAAGAATATATGGTGTGGGAGGCAAGTTGTTAGAAGGAGTGAAAAGTTTTTATCGAGGATGTAAGGCATGTGTACGTGTAGGAAGAGAGGAAAGTGATTGGTTCTCAGTGAATGTAGGCTTGCGGCAGGGGTGTGTGATGTCTCCATGGTTGTTTAATTTGTTTATGGATGGGGATGTTAGGAAGGTAAATGCAAGAGTTTTGGAAAGAGGGGCAAGTATGCAGTCTGTTGTGGATGAGAGAGCTTGGGAAGTGAGTCAGTTGTTGTTTGCTGATGATACAGAGCTGGTGGCTGATTCATGTGAGAAACTGCAGAAGCTGGTGACTGAGTTTGGTAAAGTGTGTGAAAGAAGAAAGTTAAGAGTAAATGTGAATAAGAGCAAGGTTATTAGGTACAGTAGGGTTGAGGGTTAAGTCAATTGGGAGGTAAGTTTGAATGGAGAAAAACTGGAGGAAGTAAAGTGTTTTAGATATCTGGGAGTGGATCTGGCAGCAGATGGAACCATGGAAGTGGAAGTGAATCATAGGGTGGGGGAGGGGGTGAAAATCCTGGGAGCCTCGAAGAATGTGTGGAAGTCAAGAACATTATCTCAGAAAGCAAAAATGGGTATGTTTGAAGGAATAGTGGTTCCAACAATGTTGTATGGTTGCGAGGCGTGGGCTATGGATAGAGTTGTGCAGAGGAGGGTGGATGTGCTGGAAATGAGATGTTTGAGGACAATGTGTGGTGTGAGGTGGTTTGATCGAGTAAGTAATGTAAGGGTAAGAGAGATGTGTGGAAATAAAAAGAGCGTGGTTGGGAGAGCAGAAGAGGGTGTTTTGAAATGGTTTGGGCACATGGAGAGAATGAGTGAGGAAAGATTGACCAAGAGGATATATGTGTCGGAGGTGGAGGGAACGAGGAGAAGTGGGAGACCAAATTGGAGGTGGAAAGATGGAGTGAACAACATTTTGAGTGATAGGGGCCTGAACATGCAGGAGGGTGAAAGGCGGGTAAGGAATAGAGTGAACTGGATCGATGTGGTATACCGGGGTTGACGTGCTGTCAGTGGATTGAATCAGGGCATGTGAAGCATCTGGGGTAAACCATGGAAATCTGTGTAGGTATGTATATTTGCGTGTGTGGACGTATGTATATACATGTGTATGGGGTTGGGTTGGGCCATTTCTTTCGTCTGTTTCCTTGCGCTACCTCGCAAACACGGGAGACAGCGGAAAAAAAAAAAAAAAAAAAAAATATATATATATATATATATATATATATATATATATATATATACTTGCTTGCCTTCATCCAATTCCCAATGCTACCCCACCCCACAGGAAACAGCATCGCTATCCCCTGCTTCATTGAGGTAGTGCCAGGAGAATAGACAAAAAAGGCCACATTTGCTCACACTCAGTCCCTAGCTGTCATGCGTAAAGCATCAAAACCACAGTTCCGTTTCCACATCCAGGCCCCACAGACACTTACATGGTTTACCCCTGATGTTTTACATGCCCTGGTTCAGTCCATTGACAGCTCGTCAACCCCAGTATACCACATCATTCCAATTCACTCTACTCCTTACATGCCTCTCACCCTCCTGTAAGTTCAGGAGCCTATCACTTAAAATCTTTTTCACTCCATCCTTCCACCTCCAGTTTGGTCTCCCGCTTCTCCTTGTTCCCTCCACCTTTGACACATATATCCTCTTTGTCAAACTTTCCTCACTCATTCTCTCCATACGTTCAACACATTTCAACACACCCTCTTCTGCTCTCCCTACCACACTCTTTCATTACTTACTCGATCAAACCACCTCACACCAAATATTGTTTTAAAACATTTCATTTCCAACACATCCACACTCCTCCATACAACCTTATCTATAGCCCATGCCTCACAACCACATAATATTGTTGGAAACTATTATTCCTTCAAACATACCAATTTTTGCTCTCTGAGATAACATTATCTCCTTCCACACATTCTTCATTGCTCCCAGAACCTTTGACCCTTTTGTAGGATATCCTACTCATATTGTAGGATATGAAAAGCTTGCAATATATTTCCTTACCTATATACTGTACTTGAAAGCTATTATAATATTTTCTAGCTGATAGTTTGTTTTAACTATTCTCCTAATGTGGGACTCTGGTAACAGGCTAGAGATTATGCTGACTCCCAATTCCTTTTACACAGAATCCTGGAGTTTTCTTCCTGCAAGATAATAATCACATTGAGGTCCTTTAGTCTGCCCCATCCTTACTGTTTTACATTTGCTTGGGTTGAATTTCATCAACCATATACTGGTCCATTTAGGTCCCCTTGTAAGTTGATGTAATCCTGCTTGGTTTTTAATTTTCACTTCCCATGTGTATTCTGAAACATCTGCAAACATATTCAAGTAGGAGTCCATATCTTCTGTGGTACTAAGGGTAGTGATTTTAAACTGTACATTAGGCAAAGGTGTTCAATTCTGAAGTGCATATTGGTGTTTTCTTTAGTGAGTAAAGTGCATAAAATTCCTTAGCATCCTCTACTAACAATTCATCTACTCCAACCTAAATTATGCCTCATCTGCCTAATCATCCACCCTCTTAAAAGCAAATACAACAAAGCTGCAAACTGCACAAGACAGAGCACTCAGAACAACTACTGGCATCCTAGCAAGCATAGATACTCAACATCAACAGAATTAAGCAAAAATCCTCCTAATACAATCCCACCTCAACATCCTCAGCATTCATTTCTTTGCAAAGCCACTAAACCATTCCCATCCAACTCACTCCATAGCTAACCACCAACCTCAATTAGAAATAAAAAATCTTATTCCTGCTTCACACCTCAGCAACCTCTACTTATAGATCATCCTCATCCCTGACAAACACAACACTGATGAAACGCATCCACACTGAAATGACCCAACAAGCACTAAACAAATGCACTCCAAACTCAGTCTTAAACATAAACCCACCAGACATATATACATCCAAAACCAAACTCTCCCAACATTCACTCTCCCATCTATGCTCTGGACATCATTCAACCCATCAATATTTCACACACCAATTCAACATAGCCCAAGACCATTCATGCCCATGATGCAACTACCACAACAAAAGCATCAATTGCCCTGCATTCTCCCCAATTGAACATACACAAAACATCACTACACTTTATGGCCTTGGGTCCCACATACATAGGTGACTTCCTGAATGCTGAAGGAGCCCTAAAAAGACAGAATGGTCTCCTGAAAGTAAGCAAGAAGTGTGCTTAATGGTTCCGTGTAATCATGATGCTATGTATGTGTAGTATCGTTACAGTGTGTACTAGTTCAAGTTAATATTCTTTTTATAATACTTGATCACTGTCTCCCTTGTCAGTGAGGTAGCACAAGGAAACAGACGAAAGAATGGCCTAACCCACCCACATACACACATACATTTCAACATATACATACAAAGAAATATACATATATGCACATGTCCATATTCATACTTGCTGCCTTCATCCATCCCCATCACCACTCTGCCACACATGAAATAGCCTCCTCCCACGAGGTGGTGCTAGGAAAAGACAAAAAAGACCACATTCGTTCACACTCAGTCTCTAACTGTCATGTGTAATGCACCCTAAACCACAGCTCCCTTTCCACATCCAGGCCCCACAAACATTCCATGGTTTACCCCTGATGCTTCACATGCCCCGACAGCACATCGACCCCAGTATACCGCATCGTACCAATTCATTCCTTGCACGCTTTTCACCTTCCTGTATGTTCAGGCCCAAATCCCTCAAAATCATTTTCACTCCATCCTTCCACCTCCAATTTGTTCTCCCACTTCTTGTTCCCTCAACCTCTGACACATGTATCCTCTTTGTCACTCTTTCCTCACACTTTCTCTCCATATGTCCAACCCATTTCAAAACACCCTCTTCTGCTCTCCCAACCACATTCTTTTTATTTCCACACATCTCTCTTACCCTTTCATTACTTACTCGATCAAACCACCTCACACCACATATTGTCCTCAAACATCTCGTTTCCAACATATCCACCCTCCTCCGCATAACTCTATCTGTAGCCCATGCCTCGCAACCATATAACATTGTGGAAACCACTATTCCTTCAAACGTACACATTTTTGCTCTCTGAGATGACGTTCTCGCCTTCCATACATTCTTCAACGCTCCCAGAACCTTCCCCTCCTCTTCTACCCTGTGACTCACTTCCGCTTCCATGGTTCCATCCAATGCTAAATCCACTCCCAGATATCTAAAACACTTCACTTCCTCCAGTTTTTCTCCATTCAAACTTACCTCCTAATTAATTTGTCCCTCAACCCTACTGAACCTAGTAACCTTGCTCCTGTTCACATTCATGCTCAGCTTTCTTTTTTCACACACTTTACCAAACTCAGTTACCAGCTTCTGCAGTTTCACACCTGAATCAGCCACCAGTGCTGTATCATCAGCAAACAACAACTGACTCACTTCCTAAGCCCGCTCATCCACAAGCGACTGCATACTTGCCCCTCTCTCCAAAACTCTGGCATTCACCTCCCTAATCACCCTCGCCATGAACAAATTAAACAACCATGGAGACATCACGTACCCCTGCCGCAAACCAACATTCACTGAGAACCAATCACTTTCCTCTCTTTCTACTCATACACATGCCTTACATCCATGCTAAAAACTTTTCACTGCTTCTGGCAACTTACCTCCCATACCATATACTACTAATACCTTCCACAAAGCATCTCTATCAACCCTATCATATGCCTTCTCCAGATCCATAAATGCTACATACAAATCCGTTTGTTTTTCTAAGTATTTTCCACATACCTTCTTCAAAGCAAACACCTGATCCACACATCCTCTTCCACTTCTGAAACCACAATGCTCTTTCCCAATCTGATGCTCTGTACATGAATATGACATGTTTCCATTGCATGCACTGACATTTCATCTATCAAAGTTCCTAAGAAAAATCCAGGATGTAGGATGTAACAAACAGACTACCCTTTTAGTTAGTCTGTTAGAACAGGTATTGTTGTTACAGTGAGCAGTAGTAAAATACGTATAGTACATATTCAGTAAACTGACAGAATAGTGTGCTGTGTTGTTAAAGTGTAGTGACAAGTACAATTCTTTATTTTACTTTCCACATACCTATCCAGGTTTTCTACATTCTACTCTCCCTTTGTATATACTTACATAAGCTGCTCTCATTCATTTCTTATTTTCAAAGTGCAATAAAGTGCTTCCTGCTTCACTTATGTCAAACCCAAAACAAACCACAAAATCCATTAAAATGTTTCAGGAATTACTGCTGTGGTTGTTGACACTGGATGGTATGGAAAAGGTCAGCAAAATATCTGGGAAGATTCTGAGTGTGCCACCCTCCCTTAAGACTATAAAAAGAAAACAGTGCATATGACAGATAAAAATGAAATAAGCAGAATATACGTAACACACTGAGAGGAATATTATGGTTAGGTTAAACACAAACAGACATTAAACAGGAAACAAAATACAAAAGGCTTCACAAGCTACAAAATACAAACATATCAAATGCTAACTTCTGGCAAATAACATACAATACTAGTTCATACCTTATAATGGCTTCCCTATAAGAATATAAACTCAACTAAGGGCTTTTATAACTCACTGAGCACCTACAAAGACCATTTCTATATGATATGTGGTACCCTTCAAGGCAAGGTGTTAAGCAGTATGGGACCAACATAATATGGTGAAAAATCTGTATATGATACATTAAAAACTAGCTTTCAGTCACCACAGGACATCAAAATTTACCTTGTGTTGCTGTTCACAAACTAATAAATATACTGAAACATAACGTCATACATAATCTCAAAATGCTCTGTAAGGATTGTCAAACAAATCTGTGGGTTTCATATTTCTTTTGCAGGTACTTGACAGGCAAATGTAGGTTTGTGTCTTTTACAACTATACACAAAAGCAACCAAGCAAGAAGCTCAGCACTTGGAATACAAGAGCACAGTTATCAGGTACTCTGATTCACTAGGACTTCTCCCCTTCCAGTCATTGTGTGAAAAATATTGATTATGAAAGTGTAAAAAGATGAAGAACAAGGAAGATGAAAAAAAAAGAGAGAGAATGCTTTAACTAGGAAGATATTTTCTGCGTGGATAACCACTTTCAAGGGTACACAAAAGTTAACTATGTCAGGCTACCTGAACCCTCACCATCTGCAAGATCAAAGGAAAATGGCCTAAGCTGGAGCAAAAACAAGCATGTACATGCCTCTTTCCTTCCTTGTGACACAACAGAAATTAGAGTTCAGGTAACTTTAAGGACACCAGATAATTGCATAATGCAGAGAATAAAGCTACTGGAAATTACCAGTAATTAAAATTAAAACATCTTTTTTTACATAAAATCAGCTGTTTTTATATGGTGTTTGGTTATTCCAATGATGCCTTCATTTATCAGGGAGATAGAAAGGAAGTAAATTATCTACAACATATTAAGAAAGCTATATGCATACAATACAACCTCAGAGGCATATATCTGACATTTACAAAGACTTATACACAGAAATACAACTGAATCCTTTAAGAATATTCATAAAATGAAACATATTGATGAAATGGCTCTGGATTAAATCTTCCACACACAAAGCTAGTGAGCACTATTCAGAGTTAAAAGAATTAAAGTACAGTTTTGGAAAATTGGATCCATTTGGAAACACCCATTCCAAACCAGAGGCACTTTTTGCATAGAACTCCAAAAGTCTAATGAATACCTAATAATTACATCTTTCAGGATCTCATGTCATACCTACTTTGTGGGGAAAAACATTCTGTCAGGAAATCAAGCATGAATGTCAGTAACAGATAGAACAGCTTCCATGAAGCTGATCCTTTAAACACTTCTCAGGTAAAACCTATGAAACCAAAACCAAAACTGTATTCCATACATCAGATTAGTTATTGTATGGAATATGCTAATTAAAAAGAGGAGAAAGGTATGTATATATCGCATACTCCCCTGGACCATATCCTCCAAACTTCAAAAACTACCCAAAATACATATCATCAGTGAAGCCACAATTTTCTTTTTCATGCTTGTTCACTATTCTCCACGATTAGCCAAGAACAAAGAATGGACTCACTTGCTAACATCTACAGTCTTGCCATAATTAGCTGTAATATTACAACTAACTAAAAACAGAGCAATCAGGAATTATTAAATGTAAAACTTTCTAAAGATCCCTTAACAAACCATGGTATGGTGATATACAGAAAATGTGAAGCAGTGTGAGCAATTTCTAATGAACTATCGAGATGGATCCATTTTCAGCAAAAAGCCAATAGTAGCACACTAGGGAAAAAAAAAAATGAAATGTTGCATGGATGTATCAATTTGATGCATTGGCAAAGTGCAAGAAAAATTAGCAAAACTATATACAGTCCAATACACATTGGGTATGTCCATAGTTTATTGATTCTCTCTCTTGTAAATGGCTTTATAAGCGAAGTAACATTTTTAATGGACAGAATTACCAAACTCTTGTCTAGCAGGTTGAAATAGAAGGTATTCTTGCTCTAACTACTCAATTTTAGCTTAGCATGATAAATTTCATAAGATTATCCTTCTGACTGTAACTTTTTGGGAAAATATACTGAATGAAGTGGTGCACAGTATGTTAAAAAAATGAACAAACAATCAGTTCTAATAATAAAAAGAAATGCTTGAAAAATTTTAAAAATTCACACAGTAAGGATACAAAGTTATGTAACCCAGTAACTCTTTGATGAATCTCCCAAAATTTCAAGGCTGCATTTCATGCATGAACAAAAAATTGAGGATTCCTCTGGGGCAGAAAGGTTCTTATAAACACTGAACTCCATTCTAACCAGCAACAAAGATACAAAGTCAATGAAGGTGCTACTCACTTGTAACACAACCAATTGCAAGACCCCAGAAACATAGCATACTTTTTAATAACTTTTAATTACACAATGAACCCTTTTTGAAAGGGCTCTGATGTTACCCAGAACCTTTTACTGAAGGGCTTCTACAGCCCAAGTCTGTGCTCCACTTAGTAGCAGGGACAATTTTGACTTCTTTTAAATGGAAAGTACTTTGTTTCTTCAAATGGTGATGATACAACCTTGTCAAATGTGATTCTTTACTCACGATGTAACCTCAAGTAAGTGTGGTCCAATAGCAACACAGTGAGCATATAAGCTTTCTTTTTCCTTTCATAACTGTTTTCAGTTTTTCATGCTAGCAAGGTAGTGCCAAGAATAAATAAAGAAATAGCCTCATTCACTCATATCAATTCTTAAGATGTCATGTGTAATGCACCAAAATCACAGCCTCCTGTCCAAACCCAGGAACCAGTCCTTTATGTGATTTCCCAAAGCCATTTCATGTGCCCTGGTTCAATCTGCTGACACCACATCGTACCCTATAAACTATATCACTTCAATTCACTCTATCCCATATACACTTTACATCCTCCAGCATGTTCAGGACCTGACCACTTTAATCCTTTTTCACTGTCTTTCCATCTCCAATTTTGTCTCTAATTGCTAATCCCCTCCCTTCTGATATATATATATATATATATATATATATATATATATATATATATATATATATATATATATATATATATATATATAGGTGACTGAGTTTGGTAAAGTGTGTGGAAGAAGAAAGTTAAGAGTAAATGTGAATAAGAGCAAGGTTATTAGGTACAGTAGGGTTGAGGGTCAAGTCAATTGGGAGGTGAGTTTGAATGGAGAAAAACTGGAGGAAGTGAAGTGTTTTAGATATCTGGGAGTGGATCTGTCAGCGGATGGAACCATGGAAGCGGAAGTGGATCATAGGGTGGGGGAGGGGGCGAAAATTTTGGGAGCCTTGAAAAATGTGTGGAAGTCGAGAACATTATCTCGGAAAGCAAAAATGGGTATGTTTGAAGGAATAGTGGTTCCAACAATGTTGTATGGTTGCGAGGCGTGGGCTATGGATAGAGTTGTGCGCAGGAGGATGGAGGTGCTGGAAATGAGATGTTTGAGGACAATGTGTGGTGTGAGGTGGTTTGATCGAGTAAGTAACGTAAGGGTAAGAGAGATGTGTGGAAATAAAAAGAGCGTGGTTGAGAGAGCAGAAGAGGGTGTTTTGAAATGGTTTGGGCACATGGAGAGAATGAGTGAGGAAAGATTGACCAAGAGGATATATGTGTCAGAGGTGGAGGGAACGAGGAGAAGTGGGAGACCAAATTGGAGGTGGAAAGATGGAGTGAAAAGGATTTTGTGTGATCGGGGCCTGAACATGCAGGAGGGTGAAAGGAGGGCAAGGAATAGAGTGAATTGGAGCGATGTGGTATACAGGGGTTGACGTGCTGTCAGTGGATTGAATCAAGGCATGTGAAGCGTCCGGGGTAAACCATGGAAAGCTGTGTAGGTATGTATATTTGCGTGTGTGGACGTGTGTATGTACATGTGTATGGGGGGGGTTGGGCCATTTCTTTCGTCTGTTTCCTTGCGCTACCTCGCAAACGCGGGAGACAGCGACAAAGCAAGAAAAAAAAATATATATATATTAAGAACAGATGACAAAGCGTTTAAGAGAAAATTCCTCACGACTCCTAGCTCTTTTTTTTAAGTATGTGTCAGAACTGGAGGGAACAGGAACCAAGGGACCAGATTGGAGATGGAAATGTGGAGTGAAAGAGATTTAAAGTGATTGGAGCCTGAACATGCAGGAGGGTGAAAGATTTGCATGGAATGGAGTGAACTCGAATAGGGTGGTATGCTGGGGTCAGAGTGCTGTCATTGGAGTGTACGAGGACATGTGGAGCGTCCGGTGTGAACCATGGAAGGGTCTCTGGGGACTGGTTGTGGATAGGGAGCTGTGGACGTGATGCATTACATGTAATAGCTGGAGAGCGAATGTGGCCTTTCTTCATCTGTTTCTGGAGCTACCTTGCTAACACGGGAAAGAGCAATCTAGTATGTGGGGTAAGAAAGGAGAATGTAAATGTCTGTTTTCTTTTCCTTCATGCATTTGTGCTGTTTCCTGCGGGGCAGGGTGGCTTCAGGAATGGATGAAGGTGAGCAAGAATGAATATGTACGTGTGTGTGTATATATATATATACATGTATATATGTTATATATATATATATATATATATATATATATATATGTATATGTATATATATATATATATATATATATATATATATATATATATATATATATATATATATATATATTTGGGAGCGGGGGGCTGGAAATCCTCCCCTCTCGTTTTTTTTTTAATTTTCCAAAAGAGGGAACAGAGAATTGCGCCAGGTGAGGGTATTCCCTCAAAGGCCCAGTCCTCTGTTCTTAACGCTACCTCGCTAATGCGGGAAATGGCGAATAGTTTGAAAGAAAAGAAGAAAATATATATATATTATATATATATATATATATATATATATATATATATATATATATATATTTTTTTTTTTTTTTTTTTTTATACTTTGTCGCTGTCTCCCGCGTTTGCGAGGTAGCGCAAGGAAACAGACGAAAGAAATGGCCCAACCCCCCCCCCCCCATACACATGTACATACACACGTCCACACACGCAAATATACATACCTACACAGCTTTCCATGGTTTACCCCAGACGCTTCACATGCCTTGCTTCAATCCACTGACAGCACGTCAACCCCTGTATACCACATGACTCCAATTCACTCTATTTCTTGCCCTCCTTTCACCCTCCTGCATGTTCAGGCCCCGATCACACAAAATCTTTTTCACTCCATCTTTCCACCTCCAATTTGGTCTCCCTCTTCTCCTCGTTCCCTCCACCTCCGACACATATATCCTCTTGGTCAATCTCTCCTCACTCATTCTCTCCATGTGCCCAAACCATTTCAAAACACCCTCTTCTGCTCTCTCAACCACGCTCTTTTTATTTCCACACATCTCTCTCACCCTTACGTTACTTACTCGATCAAACCACCTCACACCACACATTGTCCTCAAACATCTCATTTCCAGCACATCCATCCTCCTGCGCACATCTCTATCCATAGCCCACGCCTCGCAACCATACAACATTGTTGGAACCACTATTCCCTCAAACATACCCATTTTTGCTTTCCGAGATAATGTTCTCGACTTCCACACATTTTTCAAGGCTCCCAAAATTTTCGCCCCCTCCCCCACCCTATGATCCACTTCCGCTTCCATGGTTCCATCCGCTGACAGATCCACTCCCAAATATCTAAAACACTTCACTTCCTCCAGTTTTTCTCCATTCAAACTCACCTCCCAATTGACTTGACCCTCAACCCTACTGTACCTAATAACCTTGCTCTTATTCACATTTACTCTCAACTTTCTTCTTCCACACACTTTACCAAACTCAGTCACCAGCTTCTGCAGTTTCTCACATGAATCAGCCACCAGCGCTGTATCATCAGCGAACAACAACTGACTCACTTCCCAAGCTCTCTCATCCCCAACAGACTTCATACTTGCCCCTCTTTCCAGGACTCTTGCATTTACCTCCCTTACAACCCCATCCATAAACAAATTAAACAACCATGGAGACATCACACACCCCTGCCGCAAACCTACATTCACTGAGAACCAATCACTTTCCTCTCTTCCTACACGTACACATGCCTTACATCCTCGATAAAAACTTTTCACTGCTTCTAACAACTTGCCTCCCACACCATATATTCTTAATACCTTCCACAGAGCATCTCTATCAACTCTATCATATGCCTTCTCCAGATCCATAAATGCTACATACAAATCCATTTGCTTTTCTAAGTATTTCTCACATACATTCTTCAAAGCAAACACCTGATCCACACATCCTCTACCACTTCTGAAACCGCACTGCTCTTCCCCAATCTGATGCTCTGTACATGCCTTCACCCTCTCAATCAATACCCTCCCATATAATTTACCAGGAATACTCAACAAACTTATACCTCTGTAATTTGAGCACTCACTCTTATCCCCTTTGCCTTTGTACAATGGCACTATGCACGCATTCCGCCAATCCTCAGGCACCTCACCATGAGTCATACATACATTAAATAACCTTACCAACCAGTCAACAATACAGTCACCCCCTTTCTTAATAAATTCCACTGCAATACCATCCAAACCTGCTGCCTTGCCGGCTTTCATCTTCCGCAAAGCTTTTACTACCTCTTCTCTGTTTACCAAATCATTTTCCCTAACCCTCTCACTTTGCACACCACCTCGACCAAAACACCCTATATCTGCCACTCTGTCATCAGACACATTCAACAAACCTTCAAAATACTCATTCCATCTCCTTCTCACATCACCGCTACTTGTTATCACCTCCCCATTTACGCCCTATCCCTGGGGATAGGGGAGAAAGAATACTTCCCACGTATTCCCTGCGTGTCGTAGAAGGCGACTAAAAGGGAAGGGAGCGGGGGGCTGGAAATCCTCCCCTCTCGTTTTTTTTTTAATTTTCCAAAACAAGGAACAGAGAAGGGGGCCAAGTGAAGATATTCCCTCAAAGGCCCAGTCCTCTGTTCTTGACGCTACCTCGCTATCGCGGGAAATGGCAAATAGTATGAAAAAAAAAAAAAAAAAAAAAAAAATATATATATATATATATATATATATATATATATATTTCCTGGGGATAGGGGAGAAAGAATACTTCCCACATATTCCCTGCGTGTTGTAGAAGGCGACTAAAAGGGAAGGGAGCGGGTGGCTGGAAATCCTCCCCTCTCGTTTTTTTCTTTTTTTTTTTTTTCCCAAAAGAAGGAACAGAGAAGAGGGCCAGGTGAGGATATTCCCTCAAAGGCCCAGTCCTCTGTTCTTAACGCTACCTCGCTATCGCGGGAAATGGCAAATAGTATGAAAGAAAAAGAAAGAAATATATATATATATATACATGTATATATGTATATACATGTGTATGGGGTTGGGTTGGGCCATTTCTTTCGTCTGTTTCCTTGCGCTACCTCACAAACTCGGGAGACAGCGGAAAAAAAAAAAAAAAAAAAAACTATGGATGAGAGAGCTTGGGAAGTGAGTCAGTTGATGTTTGCTGATGATACAGATGCTGGTGGCTGATTCATGTGAGAAACTGCAGAAGCTGGTGACTGAGTTTGGTATAGTGTGTGAAAGAAGAAAGTTAAGAGTAAATGTGAATAAGAGCAAGGTTATTAGGTACAGTAGGGTTGAGGGTCAAGTCAACTGGGAGGTAAGTTTGAATGGAGAAAAACTGGAGGAAGTAAAGTGTTTTAGATATCTGGGAGTGGATCTGGCAGCGGATGGAACCATGGAAGCGGAAGTGAATCATAGGGTGGGGGAGGGGGCGAAAATCCTGGGAGCCTTGAAGAATGTTTGGAAGTCGAGAACATTATCTCGGAAAGCAAAAATGGGTATGTTTGAAGGAAAAGTGGGCTATGGATAGAGTTGTGCGCAGGAGGATGGATGTGCTGGAAATGAGATGTTTGAGGACAATGTTTGGTGTGAGGTGGTTTGATCAAGTAAGTAACGTAAGGGTAAGAGAGATGTGTGGAAATAAAAAGAGTGTGGTTGAGAGAGCAGAAGAGGGTGTTTTGAAATGGTTTGGGCACATGGAGAGAATGAGTGAGGAAAGATTGACCAAGAGAATATATATGTCGGAGGTGGAGGGAACGAGGAGAAGTGGGAGACCAAATTGGAGGTGGAAAGATGGAGTGAAGAAGATTTTGTGTGATCGGGGCCTGAACATGCAGGAGGGTGAAAGGAGGGCAAGGAATAGAGTGAATTGGATCGATGTGGTATACCGGGGTTGACGTGCTGTCAGTGGATTGAATCAGGGCATGTGAAGCGTCTGGGGTGAACCATGGAAAGCTGTGTAGGTATGTATATTTGCGTGTGTGGACGTATGTATATACATGTGTATGGGGGTGGGTTGGGCCATTTCTTTCGTCTGTTTCCTTGCGCTACCTCGCAAACGCGGGAGACAGCGACAAAGCAAGAAAAAAAAATATATATATATTAAGAACAGATGACAAAGCGTTTGAGAGAAAATTCCTCACGACTCCTAGCTCTTTTTTTTAAGTATGTGTCAGAACTGGAGGGAACAGGAACCAAGGGACCAGATTGGAGATGGAAATGTGGAGTGAAAGAGATTTAAAGTGATTGGAGCCTGAACATGCAGGAGGGTGAAAGATTTGCATGGAATGGAGTGAACTCGAATAGGGTGGTATGCTGGGGTCAGAGTGCTGTCATTGGAGTGTACGAGGACATGTGGAGCGTCCGGTGTGAACCATGGAAGGGTCTCTGGGGACTGGTTGTGGATAGGGAGCTGTGGACGTGATGCATTACATGTAATAGCTGGAGAGCGAATGTGGCCTTTCTTCATCTGTTTCTGGAGCTACCTTGCTAACACGGGAAAGAGCAATCTAGTATGTGGGGTAAGAAAGGAGAATGTAAATGTCTGTTTTCTTTTCCTTCATGCATTTGTGCTGTTTCCTGCGGGGCAGGGTGGCTTCAGGAATGGATGAAGGTGAGCAAGAATGAATATGTACGTGTGTGTGTATATATATATATACATGTATATATGTTATATATATATATATATATATATATATGTATATATATATATATATATATATATATATATATATATATATATATATATATATATATATATATATATATATATATATTTGGGAGCGGGGGGCTGGAAATCCTCCCCTCTCGTTTTTTTTTTAATTTTCCAAAAGAGGGAACAGAGAATTGCGCCAGGTGAGGGTATTCCCTCAAAGGCCCAGTCCTCTGTTCTTAACGCTACCTCGCTAATGCGGGAAATGGCGAATAGTTTGAAAGAAAAGAAGAAAATATATATATATTATATATATATATATATATATATATATATATATATATATATATATATTTTTTTTTTTTTTTTTTTTTATACTTTGTCGCTGTCTCCCGCGTTTGCGAGGTAGCGCAAGGAAACAGACGAAAGAAATGGCCCAACCCCCCCCCCCCCCCATACACATGTACATACACACGTCCACACACGCAAATATACATACCTACACAGCTTTCCATGGTTTACCCCCAGACGCTTCACATGCCTTGCTTCAATCCACTGACAGCACGTCAACCCCTGTATACCACATGACTCCAATTCACTCTATTTCTTGCCCTCCTTTCACCCTCCTGCATGTTCAGGCCCCGATCACACAAAATCTTTTTCACTCCATCTTTCCACCTCCAATTTGGTCTCCCTCTTCTCCTCGTTCCCTCCACCTCCGACACATATATCCTCTTGGTCAATCTCTCCTCACTCATTCTCTCCATGTGCCCAAACCATTTCAAAACACCCTCTTCTGCTCTCTCAACCACGCTCTTTTTATTTCCACACATCTCTCTCACCCTTACGTTACTTACTCGATCAAACCACCTCACACCACACATTGTCCTCAAACATCTCATTTCCAGCACATCCATCCTCCTGCGCACATCTCTATCCATAGCCCACGCCTCGCAACCATACAACATTGTTGGAACCACTATTCCCTCAAACATACCCATTTTTGCTTTCCGAGATAATGTTCTCGACTTCCACACATTTTTCAAGGCTCCCAAAATTTTCGCCCCCTCCCCCACCCTATGATCCACTTCCGCTTCCATGGTTCCATCCGCTGACAGATCCACTCCCAAATATCTAAAACACTTCACTTCCTCCAGTTTTTCTCCATTCAAACTCACCTCCCAATTGACTTGACCCTCAACCCTACTGTACCTAATAACCTTGCTCTTATTCACATTTACTCTCAACTTTCTTCTTCCACACACTTTACCAAACTCAGTCACCAGCTTCTGCAGTTTCTCACATGAATCAGCCACCAGCGCTGTATCATCAGCGAACAACAACTGACTCACTTCCCAAGCTCTCTCATCCCCAACAGACTTCATACTTGCCCCTCTTTCCAGGACTCTTGCATTTACCTCCCTTACAACCCCATCCATAAACAAATTAAACAACCATGGAGACATCACACACCCCTGCCGCAAACCTACATTCACTGAGAACCAATCACTTTCCTCTCTTCCTACACGTACACATGCCTTACATCCTCGATAAAAACTTTTCACTGCTTCTAACAACTTGCCTCCCACACCATATATTCTTAATACCTTCCACAGAGCATCTCTATCAACTCTATCATATGCCTTCTCCAGATCCATAAATGCTACATACAAATCCATTTGCTTTTCTAAGTATTTCTCACATACATTCTTCAAAGCAAACACCTGATCCACACATCCTCTACCACTTCTGAAACCGCACTGCTCTTCCCCAATCTGATGCTCTGTACATGCCTTCACCCTCTCAATCAATACCCTCCCATATAATTTACCAGGAATACTCAACAAACTTATACCTCTGTAATTTGAGCACTCACTCTTATCCCCTTTGCCTTTGTACAATGGCACTATGCACGCATTCCGCCAATCCTCAGGCACCTCACCATGAGTCATACATACATTAAATAACCTTACCAACCAGTCAACAATACAGTCACCCCCTTTCTTAATAAATTCCACTGCAATACCATCCAAACCTGCTGCCTTGCCGGCTTTCATCTTCCGCAAAGCTTTTACTACCTCTTCTCTGTTTACCAAATCATTTTCCCTAACCCTCTCACTTTGCACACCACCTCGACCAAAACACCCTATATCTGCCACTCTGTCATCAGACACATTCAACAAACCTTCAAAATACTCATTCCATCTCCTTCTCACATCACCGCTACTTGTTATCACCTCCCCATTTACGCCCTGGGGATAGGGGAGAAAGAATACTTCCCACGTATTCCCTGCGTGTCGTAGAAGGCGACTAAAAGGGAAGGGAGCGGGGGGCTGGAAATCCTCCCCTCTCGTTTTTTTTTTAATTTTCCAAAACAAGGAACAGAGAAGGGGGCCAAGTGAAGATATTCCCTCAAAGGCCCAGTCCTCTGTTCTTGACGCTACCTCGCTATCGCGGGAAATGGCAAATAGTATGAAAAAAAAAAAAAAAAAAAAAAAAAAAAAAAATATATATATATATATATATATATATATATATATATATATATATATATATATATATATATATATATTTCCTGGGGATAGGGGAGAAAGAATACTTCCCACATATTCCCTGCGTGTTGTAGAAGGCGACTAAAAGGGAAGGGAGCGGGAGGCTGGAAATCCTCCCCTCTCGTTTTTTTTCTTTTTTTTTTTTTTCCCAAAAGAAGGAACAGAGAAGAGGGCCAGGTGAGGATATTCCCTCAAAGGCCCAGTCCTCTGTTCTTAACGCTACCTCGCTATCGCGGGAAATGGCAAATAGTATGAAAGAAAAAGAAAGAAATATATATATATATATATATACATGTATATATGTATATACATGTGTATGGGGGTGGGTTGGGCCATTTCTTTCGTCTGTTTCCTTGCGCTACCTCACAAACTCGGGAGACAGCGGAAAAAAAAAAAAAAAAAAAAACTATGGATGAGAGAGCTTGGGAAGTGAGTCAGTTGATGTTTGCTGATGATACAGATGCTGGTGGCTGATTCATGTGAGAAACTGCAGAAGCTGGTGACTGAGTTTGGTATAGTGTGTGAAAGAAGAAAGTTAAGAGTAAATGTGAATAAGAGCAAGGTTATTAGGTACAGTAGGGTTGAGGGTCAAGTCAACTGGGAGGTAAGTTTGAATGGAGAAAAACTGGAGGAAGTAAAGTGTTTTAGATATCTGGGAGTGGATCTGGCAGCGGATGGAACCATGGAAGCGGAAGTGAATCATAGGGTGGGGGAGGGGGCGAAAATCCTGGGAGCCTTGAAGAATGTTTGGAAGTCGAGAACATTATCTCGGAAAGCAAAAATGGGTATGTTTGAAGGAAAAGTGGGCTATGGATAGAGTTGTGCGCAGGAGGATGGATGTGCTGGAAATGAGATGTTTGAGGACAATGTTTGGTGTGAGGTGGTTTGATCAAGTAAGTAACGTAAGGGTAAGAGAGATGTGTGGAAATAAAAAGAGCATGGTTGAGAGAGCAGAAGAGGGTGTTTTGAAATGGTTTGGGCACATGGAGAGAATGAGTGAGGAAAGATTGACCAAGAGGATGTATGTGTCGGAGGTGGAGGGAACGAGGAGAAGTGGGAGACCAAATTGGAGGTGGAAAGATGGAGTGAAAAAGATTTTTGTGTGATCAGGGCCTGAACATGCAGGAGGGTGAAAGGCAGGCAAGGAATAGAGTGAATTGGATCAATGTGGCATACCGGGGTTGACGTGCTGTCAATGGATTGAATCAGGGCAAGTAAAGTGTCTGGGGTAAACCATGGAAAGTTGTGTGGGGCCTGGATGTGGAAAGGGAGCTGTGGTTTCGGGCATTATTGCATGACAGCTAGGAACTGAGTGTGAACGAATGGGGCCTTTGTTGTCTTTTCCTAGTGCTACCTCGCAAACATGAGGGGGGAGGGGGATGTTATTCCATGTGTGGCGAGGTGGCGATGGGAATGAATAAAGGCAGACAGTGTGCATTGTGTGCATGTGTATATATGTATATGTCTGTGTGTGTATATATATGTGTACACTGAAATGTATGGGTATGTAAATTTGCGTGTGGGGACATGTATGTATATACATATGTATGGGGGTGGGTTGGGCCATTTCTTTCATCTGTTTCCTTGCGCTACCTCGCAAACGTGGGAGACAGCGACAAAGCAAAATAAAAAATAAATAAATAACTTCCAAGAACTTCGTCCCCACACCCACACCATAACTCATTTCAGTCCTTTTGGTTCCATTACTTGCCAAATCCACTCCTAGGTACCTGAAAAACTTCACTTCCTCCAAGTTCTCCCACTCAAACTCACACACCAACTAACCCGTTTCTCTCCACTATCAAACCTAATAACCATGCATTTATCAATATTCCCTCTAAATTCCTCTTTTCACACACTCTCCCCAACTCCAAAAATCAACCTCTGCAGTTTCTCATTTGAATCTATCACCACTAGCAAACAACTGACAGTCTCCCAAACATCTTCACTCCTGCCAGACTGCAGACCTTTCTCTCTCCCCAGAACCCTTACATTCACTTCCCCTATCACCCCATTCATAAACAAGCTGAACAGTCATGGTGACATCACACACCCCTGCTGCAGACCCAACTTTACTTGGAACAATTCACTCTCCTCTCTATCTACTCACATACAAGCCTAACTATCTATCACTGCTTCTTATAGCTTTACATCTACACCATACATTTGTAACACCTCCTACAAAACATCTCAATCAACCCTATCATACGCTTTCTCTAAATCCATAAATGCCATATCAATATTCTGTTTCTCTCAGTATCTATGACATACAATCTTCAAAGCAAACATCTGATCCACATATCTTCTAACGCTCTTGAAATCTTATTGTTCATCCTTAGTCTTATGTGCTGTGCATGCCACTACCCTCTCAATCACCATTCTCCCATATAACATACCAGGTACACTCAACAAATTTATACCTCTGAAATTCAAACATTCAATTTCATCCTACTTTCCTTTACATAGCAGCACAATACATGCATTCTGCAAATCCTCAGGTGGCCTAATACGGTCCACACAAACAATGAAATTCCTAATCAATCAAATCAACAACATAAAAAATTCAATTGTCACATCATCCACATTTCAACTTTTACAAGGTTTTCACCACCAGTTCTGTTTTCATCAAACTACCTGCCAACATTCTTTCACTTTGCTGACCTTCCCAGCCTTGACACATCTACCACTTTATCATCAAACACATTCAAGTCCTTCAACGTACTCACTCCATATCCTTGTCACCTCATTTCTCCTTTTTACCACTTCCCTACTTGCCCCCTTAAATGATGTTCCCACTGTTCTGTTTTTCTCACACTATTAACCTCCTTCCAAAACATTTTTTTATTCTCCCTGAATATGCTGATACTAGCTCATTCCAACTCCCATTCAAATCAAAATCTAAGGGAGGAGTAACAAGGTCTTTTTAAATATGGTAAGAAAACTGCAGCAAATGTGAAAAAATTGAATGTGTGAAATCCTCAAATAGATTACATGAGAGATGAATCAGTTAAAAAAAAATCTTCACAAAGATGCATCTAGCTAAGTGGAGTGTACATTCCTGAAGTTGTAAGCATGAATGTTCAACAGTCATCAGCTGTTAGCTGCCATGGAATATCAAATAGTGAATAATAATTTGTTATTAAGTTAAATTCCATCTATTATTTCCCTCATCTTGGCCAGTTACCACTTCCCCATTTGCCCCCTTCAGTGATGTTCCCAATGGTTCTCCAGTTTTTCTCATACTATTAGCCTCCTTTCAACACATTTTCTTATTCTCCTTGAATATGCTGATACTCGCTCATCCCAACTCTCATTTGAATCAAAATCTATGCAATGAATAACAAGGTCCTTTCAAATATGGTAAGCAAACACAGCAAATGTGGAAAAATTGTGTGTGCAAAACCCCCATAGATTGTGAGAGAAATCAACCTGCTTAGTGAAAAAAATTCATCATAAAGAAGCATCTAGCCAGTTGGAGTGTACAACAATTCTGAAGTTATCAGCATCATCAACTGTTAGCTGCTATGGAATATCAAATAGTGAATTACAATTTATCATTTCCTTAAATTATTTGGCATTAAACATGAAAATGCCTGAGAAAATGTAACATTTGCCTTGACAATACACCAACAAACAAAAATGCCTTAAAATTTGTAGTGTACCGAGATTTAGCTTCTGCATGAGCTAAATATTGGTAAGGCATTAATGAAATTTGAACTAGAAAAATATCGTGTACAAAGTCACAATAAATACTAGTGAATTAATGTAATTCAAAGCATGCCATGAAAACATCATCACTTTACAAGTTATTTCTTCCAACAGGATGAAGTTCCCTTGAGCTTCATAAACGAGGATTAATCCTCACTATCAGAGAAGCTGTAACAGATTCCTTGGGGCAGATGCAAGCAATCTTTCTTGACCTAAGAAACATGACCAAGTGTGTCTGCACTCAAACATATAGCCATTTCAATCACAGTGTTAAACTAATAAGAACAAATGGGCCCATAAACATCAAACAACTTGATCCTCATGTTTGAGTCTGTCCTTTTCCACATTTATAGATATCCAAATGAATATAATGGAAAAAGACATAACTAAAATGTTAGTATATCCCAAAAGGTGAATGAGTAAGTTTCATTAGGGTAACGTTATAACGAGTTACCCTACAGGACACCTTAGCCAGTGTATCTAGAAAAAGGCTCTAGTGCATAAGATCTTCACTGCAAAGCAGGTATCCTAGTATATATTTCTACTGCAGCAAAAATACATTAATTCAATTTCATCTTGTGAATCTAACAGGAAAATTTCTACGTAGATTATCTTTAAAGTTTCACTTCTTGTCCATAATTTCTTTCAGATCAGCCATCATTTACAGTAATGAGATCACACTGAACAAGAGAACAATAGCTCTATCACTAAAACAATAAATATCTTATAAAAAAGGATGACTACACCTTTATAATGCACATGGGACTTTAGATATGGTTTCTAAATTTCCAAATTTCGTCAATCATAAGCATACGAATACAACGGAAAAAACATTTAACTTGTATGGGTAACCAAACACACACTTCATGAGAAACAGTTACTAAAACTTTTGTTGGCTTTTGATTTTGTCTCTGAAGATCACACAGCAACTATGTTTCCAATTAAATGATCACTGGATTATCATCATAATCATAATCTCATCCTATATTCTGTTCCCATTTTGATAAGATGGATAAAATGTACACACAAATCGTTAACGTACATTCAGTGTAATACAGTGAACATGGGCTTCTACACTTAAATAAGCACTCCAGTATTACAGTGCATACTATGTTGACTTTTCAAAGGCAAATACTTTCTCCATTCTTAACTATAACATCACACAAAACATTAATTCACTGTAGACCGTACAATTTCTTCCTCAAGCATCCTCATCTGACATGCCTCTACTCCTAAGCATTTGCTTACTACATTTATCAAGCTCTTTCACATTCTACTTCTTTTCCTAATGCCTTCAACTTCACTTCCACATAATTTCTTATTCATATCAACAGCCATGAATCCAACATGGCCTTACCATATTGAAAGGCTTTCATCCATGTATCCTATTTCTTCACACCATATATTTTTCTTACATTTTCATTATTTACTTTCTCCTAATTCTCCTTATATTGTTTTACATAATCTAATAAAGTAATTATATATTAAGAGTAAATGTGAATAAGAGCAAGGTTATTAGGTACAGTAGGGTTGAGGGTCAAGTCAATTGGGAGGTGAGTTTGAATGGAGAAAAACTGGAGGAAGTGAAGTGTTTGAGATATCTGGGAGTGGATCTGGCAGCGGGTGGAACCATGGAAGCGGAAGTGGATCATAGGGTGGGGGAGGGGGCGAAAATTCTGGGAGCCTTGAAGAATGTGTGGAAGTCGAGAACATTATCTCGGAAAGCAAAAATGGGTATGTTTGAAGGAATAGTGGTTCCAACAATGTTGTATGGTTGCGAGGCGTGGGCTATGGATAGAGTTGTGCGCAGGAGGATGGATGTGCTGGAAATGAGATGTTTGAGGACAATGTGTGGTGTGAGGTGGTTTGATCGAGTAAGTAACGTAAGGGTAAGAGAGATGTGTGGAAATAAAAAGAGCGTGGTTGAGAGAGCAGAAGAGGGTGTTTTGAAATGGTTCGGGCACATGGAGAGAATGAGTGAGGAAAGATTGACCAAGAGAATATATGTGTCGGAGGTGGAGGGAACGAGGAGAAGAGGGAGACCAAATTGGAGGTGGAAAGATGGAGTGAAAAAGATTTTGTGTGATCGGGGCCTGAACATGCAGGAGGGTGAAAGGAGGGCAAGGAATAGAGTGAATTGGAGCGATGTGGTGTACCGGGGTTGACGTGCTGTCAGTGGATTGAATCAAGGCATGTGAAGCGTCTGGGGTAAACCATGGAAAGCTGTGTAGGTATGTATATTTGCGTGTGTGGACGTATGTATATACATGTGTATGGGGGTGGGTTGGGCCATTTCTTTCGTCTGTTTCCTTGCGCTACCTCGCAAACGCGGGAGACAGCGACAAAGCAAAAAAAAAGAAAAAAAAAAAAAAAAAAAAATATTACATGACTTATCTATTCTTACTGCTATCGTTTTTCACTTGCCCAGACCTACAGAAACCAGTTTCATACCCATAACACAGCAAGGCTTTGAGTTATGACATTCAAGCTGCACATTTCAAACTTACAACACTTAAGAATCAGTGTACACTGTATAGATCAACAAAACTATTCTGACTTGCAGAGATTTTATTTTTTTTTCCCGCTAAACAGAAAGGGATAAATGGGTAAGTGGTAACAGACAGTGAAGAGGTGAAGAAGAAAAGGATTTAGTATTCGGAAGGATTGCTAGATGTGTTTGACAGTAGGGTGGCAGATGTACAGTGTTCAGGATAGGAAAGTATGCAAAATGAAATGATCATGGCAAGTGGTTTGGTAAAAAGGATTGGTGAAAGCCTTGCATAAGGAGAAATTTGAGATGGTTGGTATTGCAAATGACTTCCTCAAGAAAGGCAGTGACTGCATTGTTAAGTCGTTAGTTAGGATTTTCAATGTATGGATGGATGATGTTGAAGTGCCTGAAGATTGAAATACATGTACAGTGCCAATGTATAATGAAAAGGAGGATAATGGCGAGTGTTTGAATTACAAAGGTATAAGTTTGCAAAGTGCACCCAGTGAGTTGTATGTATGGGTGAGTGGTAACAGAGAGGGTGGTAATATGTATAGCACATCAGACTGGGGAAGAACAATGTAGTTTAAGGGGTGGTAAAATACGTGTGAATCACACATTTAGTTTGAAGAATGTGTGTTAAGAAATACTTAGACAATTAGATGGATTTGTATCTATTCATTACACTTGATTGCCATTCCCGCTTCAGTGAGGTAGCGCCAGGAAACAGACGAAGAATGGCCCGTTCACTCATATATATATATATATATATATATATATATATATATATATATATATATATATATATATATATATATATATATACAAAGTATAAATAAAAAAAAAATATATATATATATATATATATATATATATATATTTTTTTTTTTTTTTTATACTTTGTCGCTGTCTCCCGCGTTTGCGAGGTAGCGCAAGGAAACAGACGAAAGAAATGGCCCACCCCCCCCCCCCCATACACATGTACATACACACGTCCACACACGCAAATATACATACCTACACAGCTTTCCATGGTTTACCCCAGACGCTTCACATGCCTTGATTCAATCCACTGACAGCACGTCAACCCCGGTACACCACATCGATCCAATTCACTCTATTCCTTGCCCTCCTTTCACCCTCCTGCATGTTCAGGCCCCGATCACACAAAATCTTTTTCACTCCATCTTTCCACCTCCAATTTGGTCTCCCTCTTCTCCTCGTTCCCTCCACCTCCGACACATATATCCTCTTGGTCAATCTTTCCTCACTCATTCTCTCCATGTGCCCAAACCATTTCAAAACACCCTCTTCTGCTCTCTCAACCACGCTCTTTTTATTTCCACACATCTCTCTTACCCTTACGTTACTTACTCGATCAAACCACCTCACACCACACATTGTCCTCAAACATCTCATTTCCAGCACATCCATCCTCCTGCGCACAACTCTATCCATAGCCCACGCCTCGCAACCATACAACATTGTTGGAACCACTATTCCTTCAAACATACCCATTTTTGCTTTCCGAGATAATGTTCTCGACTTCCACACATTTTTCAAGGCTCCCAAAATTTTCGCCCCCTCCCCCACCCTATGATCCACTTCCGCTTCCATGGTTCCATCCGCTGCCAGATCCACTCCCAGATATCTAAAACACTTCACTTCCTCCAGTTTTTCTCCATTCAAACTCACCTCCCAATTGACTTGACCCTCAACCCTACTGTACCTAATAACCTTGCTCTTATTCACATTTACTCTTAACTTTCTTCTTCCACACACTTTACCAAACTCAGTCACCAGCTTCTGCAGTTTCTCACATGAGTCAGCCACCAGTGCTGTATCATCAGCGAACAACAACTGACTCACTTCCCAAGCTCTCTCATCCCCAACAGACTTCATACTTGCCCCTCTTTCCAAAACTCTTGCATTCACCTTCCTAACAACCCCATCCATAAACAAATTAAACAACCATGGAGACATCACACACCCCTGCCGCAAACCTACATTCACTGAGAACCAATCACTTTCCTCTCTTCCTACACGTACACATGCCTTACATCCTCGATAAAAACTTTTCACTGCTTCTAACAACTTGCCTCCCACACCATATATTCTTAATACCTTCCACAGAGCATCTCTATCAACTCTATCATATGCCTTCTCCAGATCCATAAATGCTACATACAAATCCATTTGCTTTCCTAAGTATTTCTCACATACATTCTTCAAAGCAAACACCTGATCCACACATCCTCTACCACTTCTTTTATTTTGCTTTGTCGCTGTCTCCCGTGTTTGCGAGGTAGCGCAAGGAAACAGATGAAAGAAATGGCCCAACCCACCCCCAGACACAATGTATACACACACACACGTCCACACACGCAAATATACATACCTATACATCTCAATGTACACATATATATACATACACAGACACATACATATATACCCATGCACACAATTCACACTCTGCCCCCATTCACTCCCATCGCCACCTCGCCACACATGGAATACCTTCCCCCTCCCCCCTCATGTGTGCGAGGTAGCACTAGGAAAAGACAACAAAGGCCCCATTCGTTCACACTCATTCTCCAGCTGCCACGCAATAATGCCCGAAACCATAGCTCCCTTTCCACATCCTGGCCCCACACAACTTTCCATGGTTTACCCCAGACGCTTCACTTGCCCTGATTCAATCCACTGACAGCACGTCAACCCCGGTATACCACATCGATCCAATTCACTCTATTCCTTGCCCTCCTTTCACCCTCCTGCATGTTCAGGCCCCAATCACTCAAAATCTTTTTCACTCCATCTTTCCACCTCCAATTTGGTCTCCCACTTCTCCTCGTTCCCTCCACCTCCGACACATATATCCTCTTGGTCAATCTTTCCTCACTCATTCTCTCCCTGTGCCCAAACCATTTCAAAACACCCTCTTCTGCTCTCTCAACCACGCTCTTTCCACACATCTCTCTTACCCTTACAGTACTTACTCGATCAAACCACCTCACACCACACATTGTCCTCAAACATCTCATTTCCAGCACATCCACCCTCCTGTGCACAACTCTATCCATAGCCCACCCTTCGCAACCATACAACATTGTTGGAACCACTATTCCTTCAAACATACCCATTTTTGCTTTCCGAGATAATGTTCTCGACTTATATATATATATATATATATATATATATATATATATCCCTGGGGATAGGGGAGAAAGAATACTTCCCACGTATTCCCTGCGTGTCGTAGAAGGCGACTAAAAGGGGAGGGAGCGGGGGGCTGGAAATCCTCCCCTCTCAATTTTTTTTTAATTTTCCAAAAGAAGGAACAGAGAAGGGGGCCAGGTGAGGATATTCCCTCAGTGGCCCAGTTCTCTGTTCTTAACGCTACCTTGCTAACGCGGGAAATGGCGAATAGTTTGAAAAAAAAAAAAAAAAAAAAATATAAATGCCCATACACGTACATATACATATACATATCAACATATACATACATATGGATACATATACACAGACATGCTCATATTTACAAATGTACACATTCATACTTGCTTGCCATCATCCATTCCTGGCGCTACCCTGTCCCACAGGAAACAGCATTGCTACCCCCTGCTTCAGCGAGCTAATGCCAGGAAAACAGACAAAAAAGGCCACATTTGTTAAAAAATCATCGAAACCAAAGCTCCCTATCTATGTCCAGGCCCCACGGACCTTTCCATGGTTTACCCCAGACGTTTCACATGCCCTGGTTCAGTCCACTGACAGCACATCGAACCCGGTATACCACATTGTTCCAATTCACTCTATTCCTTACATGCCTCTCACTCTCCTGTATGTTCAGGGCCTGATTGCTCAAAATGTTTTTCCCTCCATCCTTCCACTTCCAATTTGGTCTCCCACTTCTTCCCTCCATCTCTGACACATATATCCTCTTTGTCAATCTTTCCTCACTCATTCTCTCCATATGGAGAAAGCATATTACAAGTTTGAGAAAGATTCTTTTTGAAGGTATTACAAATACATGATGTGGAAGGAAGCCTATTAGAAACAGTGAGTTATCATTATTTTGAGAGTTAGGCATGTGTGTGAGTAAGTGTAGAGGAGGATGAGTGGTTCTAAGTGCAGGCGGGTCTGGGGTAATGGTGTGAGATGTCACCATGGTTGTTTAATCCCTTCATAGATGGGGTAGTGAGGGAGGTAAATAAAAGGGTTTTGGAGAGAGGGACAGGTATGCAGTCTGCTGGGGGTGAAGGGGCCTCAGAGATGAAGCAGATGTTTATTGATGACTTGGCATTAGCAGAAGATTTGAGTTAGAAAATGCTGAAGTTGGTGTCTTAGCTAGGGAGAGTGTGTGAGAAGAGAAAGTTGAGAATAAATGTGAATAAAAGCAAGATTATTAGGTTTGGCAGTGCAAAGAGACAGATTAGTTGGAGTGCAAGCTTGAATGAAGAAAACTTGGCCACAAAAGAAAGTATAGAAGCTGAGGTAAGTCAGAGAGTGGATGAGTTGGCAAAGGTTCTGGAGGTACTGAGGAATGTGTGAAAAGAGAGCTCACTATCTTGAAGGGCAAAAATGGGTATGTTTGAAGGTACATCAGTCTTGACAGTAATATATGGATGTAAGACATGAGCTATAAGTGAGAATATAAGAAAGAGGGTAAATGTGGTGAAAATTAAATGTTGGAGAACAATATGTGGTGTGATTTGGGTTGATTAAATAATGGTTGAGTAAGAACAAGGTGTGGAAATAAGAAGAGTATGATTGAGAAAGCTGAATCTGGTATGATAAACAGTTGGGAAATATGGTGAGAAAGAATAAGGAGAGGATGATGAAGAAGATATGTGTCATGAGTGGTGGGGATAAGAAGGGGTTGACCAAATTGGATATGGAAGGATGAAGTGGACAAAATTTTGAGTGCTCGAGGCCTGAACATGCATGAGTGAAAGGCATACATGGAAGGCTTACCCCACTCCCTCTCCTTTTCTCTAGCCCCTATTCTATTCTGCCACCACCTCAAGTCCTCATCACCAAGGTGTTTGCTAAGTCTATCAAATATCATCTGCATCTGATGTGATACAACAACATTTGCTGAATCAAATAGTTCAAGGGGTAACAAAACCCTAAAGCCCCTACTTCTCCCTCCTAGTAATTCTCAATCCATCCCATATCATTCAAGCATCTCCTGAAGCCCTCACCACCATATCAAATTACTGTACCCCCTTTACAGTAGGTTCTTATATTTATCTGAAGTATATCATGACGGAATGGTACCACATATGAATGGTAGGTTAAGTTGTTTCAGATACAATATACTCCATTCAAAAGAATTACACTGGGAAAAATATGGTTGGGAAAGTAACTCCCATTGCAATGTGGCTTTCAACAGTTTGACTTACTTCGGATTGATTTTGAGACAGGCTGCCTCCAAACAAAACCCCGTCATAAATTAAAGCCTTGCTGAGAAGAGTTAGTCCAAGCATTCCATCATGAAGGGACAGTGCACACTTAAATTCCTTCTATTCACTGGAGATATATGCCCAAGTCCAACTCTTCTCCTACAAATGACTCTTAACCTCAGCTACAGACTTCACACTGCCAACATTATTAATCATCATTTCTAGATATCTAAACATATTAAACTATACTATAAAAGGGTACTCTATCTCTTTGTCCCTTTCCAGCATACAGACAAAGCAAGGAAGTTGCTCAATGAATGATAACTAACCCCATACACTTTTTTACATACAGATTTGCCATTCCTCATGTCAGTGAGATAGTGCTAGGGACAGATGAAGAAATGGGGATGAAGGAGAACGTTGCAGTTTGGGAGGGAGGGAATGGTGGTAGTGCAAGGTGTAAAAGCTGGTGGTAGTCGTCGGAGATGGAACTGATGGTGATGATGGAAGGTGTGGCTGCCAAGGAGAAAGGGAGTGGTGGTGGTGAGGATGAATAAAGTGGTCAAGGAGTGATTGTGGTAATAGGGATGACAGCCAGGGAGGGAAGTAGTGGTGGTGGTGAGGGAGGGTCTGGTAGCCAAAGAGGGAAGGAGTGAGTTATGGTAGTGAAGGAGGGTGTCATGGCCAGGAAGGGAGAGGTGATCAGAGTGGAAGGGCATGGTGGTGGTAAGGGAGGGTGTGGGTCCCCTGCAGAGGAGCATGCAGACAAGGCTACAGAGCCCATATTTGCTAGAAATTTTTACTTCTTCACTCACATTAATATTTCACTTACTTTTTACCTCCTCCAAAAGTATGACTTTTTCTTACATACATTTTCAACAACCTCTGTAACTTTTAACCTCTTTCAAAAACAACAACTTTTCTCTTCACAATCATCAACAAAACGACCTACCATTATCTGTAACTTCCAATATGCTCCACTATGAATCAGAAATACAATCATCCTCCCTGACTCGTGTAAAGTCACATCCATAAAAGCATTAAATAACTATGATGACAAAAAAATCCTTGATTTACATTCACAGTTACCTCAAGCAATTAGCTCATACCCCTATTCACAAAACCTCTTTACACCCTTCAGAAATATCCCATGCACATCACAGTCTAAACTTACATAGTGCTTTACAGCTAACTTTAAAATATGCTTTTTCTGTCTAAGCTACCTAAATTTTTTCTCAACTTTCCCAAGTATCTACTAAGAGGCAAGAATCTGGTCAACAAACTTTCTCTTCTTAATCTATCTCATTCTTCACCTACATAGGATTCAATTATCCTTGTCATGAGATCCTTCACCATCATAATAATAACTTTGCTATGCTGCAAAATTCCTCTGCAGTTTTTAAAAAGATTTTTACTTTCATTACCTTAAATATATTGTAAGATTCAAAGCACTGATTCATTCAAGCACTTTATCATACTGTTCTATGACACACAAATCAAGGGACAAGTATTCATTTATTCATTATACCTGATCATCATTTCCTGCATTAGCGAGGTAACCCCAGGAAACAGATGAAGAAAGACGCATCCTCTCACATACATACATATCAACATATACATATATACACATGTACAAGTTCATACTTGCTTGCCTTCAAACATTCCCAACGCCACCTCATCCCACAGGAAATAGCATTACCACCTCCTGCTTCAGCAGGTAGTGCCAGGAGACAATACAAAAAAAGGCCACACCCACTGACTCTCATTCTCTTGCTGTCATGAGTAATGCACTGGAACCACAGCTCCCTATCCACAATCAGGCCCTACAGACCTTTCCATGGTTTACCCCTGGTGTTTCACATGACCTCATTCAGTCCATTGACCCCAGTATACCACATTGTTCCAATTCACACAATTCCATGCACAACTTTCACCCTCCTGCAAGGGAAAAGTACATTCATTTTATCACTGGGGATAGGAAAGAAAGAATATTGCCCATACATTCTCTGTCATAGACAATGACTAAGAAGGGTGGGAGTGGGTGGCTGGAAATCCTCCCTGTACTACTCTCCTAAAGAAGGAACAGAGCAAGGAACCAAGTGAGGAATTTTGCCTCTAATGCTCAATCACTGGTTCTTATTCATGTGAGAAGTGGGGAGCATGTATGAAAAAAAGTAAATGTTCAATCTAGCAATGATAACTACATGAAAACAATAATATAAAGGGGCTGTGAACTGTTGATGTAAGAAATATAGTTATGTTCAGCCTTTATCAGGGTTAAATCAAATGAAAGCCAAGACAATATTACACTAGATGTCCATCCTGAGAGTCAAGAGGGTAAAGCCACTGCCTTAAAGGGCCACCATAAACCCTGAATGAAATCTAAGGAAATCATGGCTTAGTTAGAACATCAACCAAGCCCAACCCTGAAAATAAGATAGAATAAGGAACAATCTCAACTGGTCCATTCTTACTTGACAAAATGCATTGACAAGTAATCAAACTGCATATCTGATAACCCATATCCAATGAAAAAGACAAAAGCCATCCTTAAAACATAGCTGCTGTTTCCAAGAAATTCCATTAGCATATTGCAGAAACGATCCAAATGCTTATAATAAGGGGCTGGAAAGTTAATAGTGCAACCAAAGCTTTCAGCCTAGAATGGACTGCAGGACAGTATACATCAGTAATCTTTTAAAAGGATAACCCGTATATTGTTGATAATTTACAAAAATGTAGGTACTTCATCCCTACTTGGAACATGATCTAAATAAGAACCTGCCATGGAGTACTGTCCAGCCAGACAGCAAACGCATGTGAATAGCCATGCTAACTTTGCTAACAATATGAAATGTAGGAACACATTTCATTCACAGCAACAGATGACTGATGAGAATGATATCTCCTTAAGTTTTCTAATTTCCTACATTCAAAAAAAGTTTGGCAAATTCACTTGGGGCTTAGGCAATGATGATCCTCTAACATGAGTGAAATATACAATGTCCATGTACAATATTTACAAGTTTTTGGAAAAGCTGAGCCTCTCATTATCATGTACTTTGGAAGGCAGTCAAGCAGTAACTGAACTTCAGTTCCATTTCATGGCCATCAAAGAAAGAATATGACAAGAAAAAACGATGGACTGTATAATACTTGCATGTTTCTGTGCTTCGTTGGCTTGCTCAGGCCAATTTCTTCAGTTTCACAGAGGAAGAGTCCTATTCAACCTTGTAGACTTTAGGGCATTAATGGCAATGACTAAACACCATATACAAGGAGTGAAAACATTACCTGGTTTTGATCCTAGACAATTCTGACTAAGCTTGTAATAAACATGTAGTTAGGATCAGGAATTAATAATTCTATTAACCAACTGACTGGATATGATGATCAACAAAGATAATGGATAAATTAACAATATGGTTTTGAATAAAATCTTACATTCTTCATTAATAAATGAGCATAACAATACCCAAATATTCAACATGAAATATTCATATGGTAATATAAAGTGACTAAATCAGTAATATTGAGCCAATTACACATATACAACAGGGCTCTTTTTCATATAACAACACAGCCTTTTCTTACTCAACATTACTGACGAATACATATAACCTAAATCTGATATTTACATATGAAAAAGTGTACCTAAGTTCACTGGATTATTTTCATTTCATCACCTAAATGACCTAATCTTGATTGATGATGCATAAAAAAATATTATTAGGTATTTACATTTTATAGCCATCTAGCAATTCAATGCAATTTGGCCTATCATTAAAGCCATTTAGGTATACATAAATGGAAATTAAATATCACTGACAGGACATATCTACAATATTGTGCAAAATGCAAATTGTTCAAAAGTTGTGCTAGTGAAAAAAAAATTACAAAAATATCATAAAAACCATCTAATGAAAAGCACATTCCAATGGCAGATATTTTGCAAGCTGGTTAAAGGAAAAATAAGGTTGAATTCTACAAGTCTATAAATAATTATCATCGAAAATTTATAATGTTGACAACTTAAGAGAAGTATAAGGGTCAAATTAAATAATAGTTTTCTATGATTTTTAATATGCATTTATGAAAATATATGCCATCTGACAGTATGTGCTGATATAAGGCCTTTAATCAGCAGTTTCAATAGCAGTGTTGGTTAACAAGCAGAGCTGTTGAAAAATTGAGACCTGCTCTGCTAGTGGCAAATATGATATAACATTCTGATACGACAAGAGACCTTCCCCATCTCCCTTCTCCTGTTCACTTAGCTCTGACGTTGTCAGTCTGAGGCGAAGAACTTCAAACAATTTAGTCCATTCTGCTTCATCAGCAGGTAGAACATACTCTTCTGTAGCTTCCTCTTTCTGAGTGGGTTCTCCATGAGAGACTCTCATCATCCCATCCTGCACTACATATGTTCCTGGTTCCCCACTGTCAACTAACACTGCTGATTGACTATCACTATCGACAAACATTGTGGAAGTCTCTAAAGCAGCCTCATCACCTTCCATAAGTACAGTAGAAGTTGTTCCTTGTTGTTTTCCAGCTTGTGGGATAGTAGATATTGCTCCTGTAGCTCCACTGGTTGTTGAAACTACAAGTGATGTTCCATCATCCTCACCTTCCAACTGTGTTTGACAAAACTCTTTCATATACTGATCTACAGTCAGTGTGGTGCCTTCAAGTTTCAACGTTTCTGCTGTCACTACTTGCTGACCACCAACTCCACCATCTCCTTCTGCTGCAACTAATAGTTCCTCCAGTCCCTCATCATTATTACTACTTCTACTTTTGTCAGGTGCTCCTCGTGGTAAATGCGGGCCAATAGGTTTGAGCCTTTTACGGTTACCATTTCTGGATAAATAATTTGATTTGTCCCTTGCATGTCTTTCCATGATGCGATTCATGACATCCTGTGGGTGATCAACTTCATTGTGAGTATGTTGAGGGTAGTACACCATCTGTGTTTCTCCATCATAGTCCTGAGTTATAGGATTATATTGCACTTTTAGGTGGATTCGAGCATGGCAGTTGCTTGATCGTTGTATTCTCACATACCATCTTCGCTTTTTACTTGGAGACTCACTTTCTGCCTCACCTTCTCTCTTTTCTTTTGACTGATCAATCTGTAAGCAGACATAATCATGAACTTACATAAACAACAAAATATTACATTACCATCACAATGAGAAAACTAAAAACAAAAACAACTAGAGACATCGTCACATTTTATCATATCCCAAAAAATATTAGCAGAAGCCTCTATAATACAGGTTGAACCTCTGTAATCCAGCAACCTTGGGACCTGAGCATTACTGGACCACAGAAAATGCCAAAAAACAGAAACTGACCCCTAAGGAAAAACCCCTTTTAGCTGCCAGCTAATTCCATATACACACTGCTGTTTACAAAGGTAGAACAAAGCTTAAAATATGAAATTATACAACCATTAATGCTTCCAAACAAGGTTTTTATTGATACATGAGATTACATCAGAAGTAAATCTGGGTCAACAGAGTCTTCATGGTCAACAGATACTTGCACATCTGGGGCAGAGGAGGTGCAGGGAAGTCAATTTCTATGCTGGAAAGAGCCGTGGCAGAGTCACTAACGACCTTCTTCAACCAGTGTTCCAATGCAGCATCCTTCTGGTACTTTGGCTGTTCCTTAATTAATTTCCTTTGAATCAAATAAACAGACACAATTTCTTGTTCTGTTATAAAGTCCCTTTGCTCCAGTCTTGCAATTAAATCACTCATCATCTGGATACATCTATCTATAAAAATTCTTTCTTCCACTTCTTTGTTTTCCTCTGCACATTCTTCAAGATGATCTTGTTTTTTCTCACCTTGCTAAACCATCTCCACGATTTCTTGATCAATTGGGAATAAATAACAGCCTCATCAATATCAATGTTCATCCATTCCTCTAGGTTTACCTCTGTAATCTCTTTGGTCATTGCAAGACACTTTGGGTTAGTCATACTCCTAGCATACTCGACCAATTCTTGGATAAATATCTTTTCACTAGAAACCCTAAATCCAGAGAAGTCAGGTTCATTCCTTTCCTCGTCCTGAAACGTTAAGCATGGCCACAGTCTGTGCCAGCCACCTTGCATTGTACTTTTTCCACTATTTTGGGCAGAAGCTAGTGACCATGCCATATCCTTTAAGTTAAATTCTTTCATGAAATCTGCATGAAGCTTTCCATTATTCAGTGCAACAGGGAAATGGTGCATGAATTCTGATCTGTATTTAGATATCAATGAACGTAATATGCCCAGGTCACGGGGCTGAATCAGAGAAGTGCAGTTAAGAGGGAGGTATAGACCAAAAACATCTTCGTTCAAAAACACTGTCTTTTATCAAAAGTTCTACTTCAGGGTGTATCAAAAAATTATCTAAAATCAAAAATATTTTTTACTTTGGATTGAGGCCAACAGAGTCACAGTGTGCTCTAGCTGCATGCACGAAGTAACTCTAAAGCTGTTCAAGAAAAAGTTTAGTGTTATCTCATTTTTAGTACTACAATAGAAAAAAGGAAGAATTTTCACCCCTTTAAAGGCCCTTGGGCGAACACCCTTACCAATTACCATCATCTTGGTTTTTTGTGTTCCTGCAGCAATGCAGCCAAGAATTGTTACCCCTATCTTTGGAATCCTTACTCACAGATGGAGACTCCTTAATATTTTGGGCAAGGGTTTTTCACAGCATACAACATCAATACAGGGCAGATTCATCAGCATTATACAATTGTTCTGGGACTAAGTTTTCCACTGCTACTAACTGTGCAAATCCATCCACAAACTTTTACGCAGTTTCTGTGTCAGCATCACGCTTTTCACTGAACACACTATGTACTGAAATACCATGTCTCCGCTTGTGTAACCATCCTTGTGAATATTCACAGTGAAAACTTTGGCCTGTTTGCTAAGCACCTTCCAAGAAATGCTTAAACCTTCATTACGTTGGACCTTAAACCACTTTATAAGTCCACTGTCAAATTCTGTACTTTTGGCACCTTTCAAAGTTTTCCAAAACTTTAAATTTTTCTGGCTTTCATTTTCAGCAAATAACTTAACAATCTGCTCCTTTTGTTTCTTTAAGTCATACATAGTTGACGATCTGATTTTGTAGTACTCACACAGTCTTTACAGAAATTCCTTTATCTAATATTTCCAGTAACTCCACCTTTTCAAGCATAGGTAATGATTTATGCTTACACTTAGCACCAACTTCTGCACCTCTTAGTCTTTTGGATGACATCCCGAAGGGCTAAAATACAGCTGGATATAAGAAATCTACAGGATTGTTAATTGGTTTGGCTACACTGTAAACAGATTTTGACAACTGAGCACTGCTACCGTGCTAACAGTGCTACCCTGGGGGAAGATCCACAAATTAATGGCGGCAGATTCAAAACATGCAGGACCATGGGAATTCCCGGACTACACAGTGCCTGAATAGAGAGGTTCAACCTGTACTGAAAATTTTTAGTAGGTGTCTATATTTACTTATATCTCACCCCCAAAATGTTAAGGGTTAAAACACAATTCTACCCCTAAAATGTGATATATCCAAGTAAAGTCAACTTCTGTCACTAAACATGATTAAACTACTTCAATCATTATCAAATATATAAGGCCTGTAAATGCCTATATGCAGGATTCTGTGAATATATAGCACTCCAACCAAGCCTATGCCTTTACAAAACTGAAATGAGTAGCAACCATTCGCTAACTTTTGGTGACTGTGTCTTATTCCTTTTACAGTTCAAAATAAAAAATACAAAAAGGAGAGAGAAAATACAGTAAGTTTATGGCACAGAATTACATCTGGTTTGAAAAGGAATGAGAAAAACTAGGTTTTGGAGGATGAAAAACCACCTAGTTGATGACTAGCATCCAATGTCTAGGGAAGTACTATTGCCTTAGTACCAGAAGGGTTAGTGATAGTGATGCAATGAAACAATGCAAAGCCATTTATCACATAATTTCCTTATCCCCAAGGTAGATGATTTTTTCATTCTCTTTGCCTGCCTGATCTACATGCGGGATGCTGGCATCCAATCTAAAAACTCAAACCCTCTCCATCTCTAATAATACAATTGACAATGAAAACTCACACAACCCCCTTTCTGTACAACTGATTTTGTTTTACTTATATTCTTTTGCAAAAATCAGAAATCAGAACTAAACATCTCCATTTCAATTTTCTGGTGCCAAATCAGAACAGCAACGCTACTGTGGTGGGCTGGATAGTTACTCCACAACCAACATTAAGCAACTGGAAACAACTCCACTATTCTGGACACAGCTCCCAAACCTGGATCGTTCTCTATTAATTTCTGTAGCTAATGTGCTATCAAATCTAACCTTCCCTCTGTTCAGCACCTTCGTCATTCTCTTCCTCCCCTGATTTCCTCTCTGAAACCCAAATATCCAAAGCTCCTTCCCCTCTACAATATCAGATCTCTAACTTTAATCTCCATCATCATTTCCATTCCAAGATTGGCATTTGTACCAACTGTAATTCAGCACTTGCCTTGTGGATCTTGAGTCTCCAAATTTTGATTCCACCATGCTTAAAATTTCACCACCCTCTATAATTCTAATTTTTGGTTTGTATATCCCCCATCCTACTTCCCTCACTACGTACAATTCTTTGACAATTTGATTTCCAAGAGAACTGCTCTCTTCACATCCACATACTTGAATACTCTATGCAGAGGATTTCAACATGCACCATAAATTTAGAATGATCTTGAGAGACTCAAGATCTTCTCTTTTTCCCTGCATAACAATCCTGATAGGATAATTAAACATCTGAATTCCCAAAAGTCATGACTATCCTTCTAACATACTGGACATCTTACTTACTTCTGAGGCTTCTCACAATAAGAACGCTATTTTTTTCCCTTTGGGTTCTCTATCCACAGTCTAATTTCTACCTCATGAAATTGGGCATTCCCACCCTCTATCCCCCTTCTCCCTCAAAACTTTAATTCTGGCACTGTGAGAGAAGTTGGTGGTCATTCCTGTGCAGCTCCTTTGCTGACTTTCCCTGAACCAGTATTGCTTCAGTGAAGGAATAGTGAAACAAATACACTGGTGAAGATGTGACACATAAGTTTATTTACAAACAAGCAAGAGACATATGTGAGATTTAGTAAGGCACACGGAAGTGCATTAGCTGTCTGAGAACTTATTGCTTCTGTCGACAAAGTGCATGCTGCTCATTCAAAACTAGAGGGAGATGAGCATAATACATTGTATCATTAACATTAAATGTAGGGATATGAGACATACGAATACATAACATAAACTTCCTCCATCTCCCTCTAGGGGTAGTCCAAACTGAGGAGGACATATATATCCTTGCATTCCACCAGCAGCTGTGTCTGAGTGATGTGGGGGCTTGGAAAAACGAATCTTATGCTCACCTCCCACATTGGCTGTTGTTGTCCATCTATCCTGGACATGTGAGATGGAGGCAGGAGAGCTTGGGATGAAAGTGGTGACTGGCAAGGCTGCAGGAGTGACAGTAAAGAGATTGTGATGTAGCCTTAGGAAATGGCGGTTTCTCCAAAATACTCTACCACTAGGGCGTTTGATATGGTAGTCCCAGTGGTGATAGATATCTATGATTATCTATGCTTTGTCCCACCACTTCATAATGGTATCTTGGATGCAGACAGGTTCATCAAGCCTGAGAGGAGGCAGGGATCAGGTGGAAGCTGTTATAGTACTCCTCTGCATTCTGCTGCAGTCAGTTATTGTGCATCATACTTACCCACTGCATCCTGCCACTCAGGAGTGAAGGAGCTGTGGTTTGCTGGCATGGCTGTATGAAGTGGGTGACTGAAAAGGATCTGAGCAGGTGACCAACTGTCTGAGTAAGGTGTGCTGCATATCTCAATCAGTCCTTGGTCTAAGTTTTCACCATTTAGGCAGCCACTACAGGTGGTCTTGATGATAAGGTGCTTCACCTGCTTCATACAGGCCTTAGCATGACTGTTGGCTTGCAGATAATGCAGTACGAGATGTGCTGAGTCACATCCCAATGCCTGAGAAAGTCACGAAATTCTAAGCTGGAGAACTGAGGTCCTCCATCCATGTGGAGACAGACAGGTATGCTCACATTTATTAAGACGCTGCTTTGTGATGTAGAATCCCTTCTGTACTCACCAAAGTAAGGCCATATGGACATAAAATCAGCATACAGCAGAGACTCCTTTCCTGTGTGGGAGAACAGATCAGCAGAGACATCCTTGAAAGATCGGAATGGGGGAAGGTCACAAATCAACGGCTCCTTTACCTGTTAGGGCTGGAGGATTTAGCACACACCACATATATGCATGGTGTTTATGATGTCATTCATGATGCCAGGCCACCACATCATCTGCCAGGCATGGTGCTTTGAAGCCTCTATGCTTTGGTGAGAGTTGTGAAGGTGGGACAGAATGTTCTGGCTGAGTGTGGCAGAGATGATGAGCAGGGCACCTTGAGAATGAGACCTTTGCCTATAGCAAGGCTTTCTCATATTTTCCACAAGTCCCATACTGCTCTTGGTACTTTTAGCCTGTGGGAAAACCTGTGATAACAGTGTAGTGGGGCTGATGGTAGATGTCATCCTAACCTGCAGCTGTATGTATCTCCTTGATGATGAAGTTCTGGAGATGATTGGAGGGCTGCAACAACAATTACATTGCTCTGGTCATCATGCAGCTATGTAAGAAGATGGTGACGTCCACCTCTGCCTTGAGGTCTACCGGGGAGGGTCATCCACAGATGCACAGGAGAGAGCATCAGGGACTGCATGCTCTTTCCCCTTATGCCACACTCGTGAAGGAAAACTGTGTCAACTTCTTCTTCAGATGCTGGAGATGTGGGATCTCCAGAGCTTCTAATGTGTAGTTGTTTAAATTGGGTACCAGTGGCTTGTGATCGATAAGGAGATCAAAGTGTGGTAGACCTAACAGATATAAGTGGCACTTTTTCATGGACCACTCAGCTCCCATGAGTTCTAACTCCAAAATGGCATATATTGTCACACATTGCAAAGAAAACAGGAGATACACAAAACCAACCTTTACATGTCACTGTGGTAATGAAAAAGGGTGTATCTCACACCTTTCAGACACAAGGCAACTGTCTGCAGAAGTGTAGGAAGGGTGAGTTCGAAGTAGGTGGAAACTGGAGTCAAGACAAAGGCTTGTTTAACTTTCTTGAATGAGTTGTGGTAGTCAGGGGTCCACAAGAAATCATTCCTGGGGCTGAGAAGGGAGTGGAGGGTGTATGCTGCTGTCGCTATGCTCAGGGTAAAGTCTGCAAGCTGGTTCACAAGACCCATGAATGACCTGAGCTCTGTGATATTGGTAGGGGTTGGGAAGTCCACTACAGGACTCACTTTATTTTGGTCTGCAGTCAAACCCTCAGCAGTAATGCCATACCCACAGACCTTAGCAGATTCACTGGCATACACAAACTTGCTGCGGTTCATGGTTATAATGTATTTGCGGCATTGTTAAAGGATCTCACAGACACATTGGAGGTGGACTGTATAGAAAGAGTCCTGGAGGAACACAACATTCATCAAATAATCTATGACCTTGGCACAGTTGTTGATGCCTTTAAGTGTGAGGTTGCCATCTCTGGGAACATGAATCCCAAGGGGCCATGAAGAAACTTGTAAGATCCCTATGGCAATACGGTGGTGGTAAACAGATGTGCCTCATCTACTAGCAGAAGCTACCAGTATCCCAGTATCATGTCCATCATGGTGAAATATTTGGAGCCAGGGGTAACCTCTGTGACGGTGTTGTGCAGTGTTGGGGCAAAATGGGTAGGTCACAAAACTTACTTATTCAGCTTCGTGAGGTCCATGGTGATGCGGACACCTCCTTTCTGTATCAGTGACCTACATGGGATGACATCACTCTGGTACCTCATCACCTAGTGGCTGGATGATCCCTAGCTGCATCATGCCATCTAGCATCTGCTTGGTGTGTACTTGCTATGCCTTCTTGATGGCCTGAGGAGTGTCAAGTACAAAGGGCTGCAGCTCTTCCTGTAAATGGATCTTCATGGGTGGGATAAACATGGTCCACAGCTGTGTTCCCCTGTGAAACTCCTCTGGGCCCATAATGATGTCCTTGAACTCTTTCAGAAGCTTCTATAGTGATCCTTCTCCAACTGTTTGGCACTGGGAACATCCAGGGTTGACAGTGGCCAGGCATCAGTTGTGGAGTGACTTTATATGTTTGGGGTAGTTTGCAGGGATGATACAGTGGGCTCTGGCATCACACCAGTTGTGGAAGGCATCATCTATGTCAGGGAGTATGTTGGAGGTGGTGTTGGATGACACATTTCCCAGGGTGAGAATTGCCTTAAATGACCCCACAAGTAACAGTTTACTACTGTTTGCCAAGAGAACCTCCTCATCCTACGTTGGGGAGAAGTCAGACTCGAAAAGAATAAGCCCTTCCAGCTGTCATGGTCCAATGGCTGTTGTTTCTGCACCATTATCAGATATGCATAACAAAGCCCCGTGACAAGTCCCTTCAGGTAAAATCACTCTGATGTTGACTTTGGGTGCGTGATGGTTGGCTGGGGATTTCTGGATATCATTTAGCTTCAGGCAATGGGCAGCTTATCTGTAGGCTTGTTGCTGCCTTAGGATTTCTGCAAAGTCTGTAGTTTCTTGTGACACTTTCTTGAAGTGTCCTACATTGCTACAATGGAAGCTCCTTTTTCACCGGGCAGCACACTGCTTCTCTTATCCTTCAGGATGTAGTGCAGCACCACAGCCATCACACTCTTTACAGAGTTCTGGTTGTTGCCTGTAGGTGTAAGTTGTTAGTTGTTAAGTGCTGGGAACACTTCGACATCTTCTGAACTGCCTTTGAATTGCCTGCCAGGTCTGCCTTGGTGTTGTAGGTTGACTCCTTGCTGTGGCAAAAGGGCAAGATATTGGGCAGTTCTGGTGGAGGATCAATGGCTAGGAGTATCTTCCGAAATTTCTGATCTTAGAAACCTGACATGATGCGAGTCACTAAATGGGTGTCTATAGTGTTAAAACAACTCTGCACCATCAGCAAGGTCCCTGAGGGTGACAAAGAAGTTGTTGAAGGCCTTTCCCTCATGCTGGTGGCATTTATCTAATTTACCTTGAAGTAAGGCTACATTGCACAAGAGCTTAAGGTGATCCTTAATTCTGTCCTCTTGGGAGACCAAGGAATCATCATTGTAACTGATTATTACATATCATTTTGACATTGTGGAAAGCAGATGTGGGTGAAGCAGGACACAGGAATTGGGAAGCTGTAGGATGTCTTCCACACCCATGATGGTATCCTTGGTAACCCTAAAGGCATGGGCCAAATTGGCACTCATAACAGGTGTGAGAGAGGACCTAAGGTATGCTAGTTGCATGTATTGCAACTGACTTTTCAACAGTAACAGTTCTACGTAGGCCAACAAAGCACAACTTCACAACTCAAATTCTTGGAGATAGGTGTTAGACATGAGGTTGTAAGATGCAAGTGGTGTTGGTTGGTAAGGTTGGTAGCAAAGTATGCCATCCATGGCGTCCAAACCTCAAGCCCATATGGTGACTGTATTCTACTCAACAATGGTTGAATGGACCAGCAACTACTGCATCATGCCTTGAAACTGCAGTTGCTGCTGCAAGAGCTGTTCTTGTAATTCTCAGTGCTCATCGGCAGCTGTTGTTGCTGAAACAGTTATCTTGCAACTTTAGGTGCTCGTCGATGAGCTGTTGTTGGACCTCCATCATGGTTGCTAATCTCTCTAGCACAAATGTGCTGGCGACATCTGCCTTCCTCATCTCCTATGAACTCACCTGATGAATACTTTCCCTATGTTTGCATGAATTGGTGGGCATGACAAAATTGGTTGTGGGGCAATAATTAATTGGCACTGGGGAAACACATCAACAACACAGGGTCCTGAGGTGGGCAGATAGTGTGCCACCCCAGGGCCAGTGCAGTCACAGCAAGAGATACCTGGATAGGTCAAAGCAGACCACAGACAGTCGCTGATGCACAGAGAAGGCATATGGCACATTCAATGTAGGTCGGCAGGGCATTCAGATGGGCACCATGAGCAGTTATGTCATTATGCAGTGGTTTGCAATATCTTGTGTCACTGTGTCAGTCTTTTTACACCACTCCTGATCCTATTCACTACACCATACAGGAGTGATGAAATAAAGATCCTGGTGAAGACATGACACATAAGTTTATTATTTATTTGCTTACTTATTTATTTTGCTTTGTCACTGTCTCCTGTGTTTGCAAGGTAGCGAAAGGAAACAGATGAAAGAAATGGCCCAACCCACCCCAATACACAATGTACACACACACACAAATATACATACCTATACATCTCAATGTACACATATATATACACACACAGACACATACATATATACTCATGCACACAATTCACACTGTCTGCCCCTATTCATTCCCATCGCCACCTCACCACACATGGAATACCATCCCCCTCCCCTCTCATGTGTGCGAGGTAGCACTAGGAAAAGACAACAAAGGCCCCATTCGTTCACACTCAGTCTCCAGCTGTCACGCAATAATGCCCGAAACCACAGCTCCCTTTCCACATCCAGGCCCCACACAACTTTCCATGGTTTACCCCAGACGCTTCACATGCCCTGATTCAATCCACTGACAGCACTTCAACCCCGGTATACCACATCGATCCAATTCACTCTATTCCTTGCCCTCCTTTCACCCTCCTGCATGTTCAGGCTCCGATCACACAAAATCTTTTTCACTCCATCTTTCCACCTCCAATTTGGTCTCCCACTTCTCCTCGTTCCCTCCACCTCTGACACATATATCCTCTTGGTCAATCTTTCCTCACTCATTCTCTCCATGTGCCCAAACCATTTCAAAACACCCTCTTTTGCTCTCTCAACCATGCTCTTTTTACTTCCACACATCTCTCTTACCCTTACATTACTTACTCGATCAAACCACCTCACACCACACATTGTCCTCAAACATCTCATTTCCAGCACATCCATCCTCCTGCGCACAACTCTATCCATAGCCTACGCCTCGCAACCATACAACATTGTTGGAACCACTATTCCTTCAAACATACCCATTTTTGCTTTCCGAGATAATGTTCTCGACTTCCACACATTCTTCAAGGCTCCCAGGATTTTCGCCCCCTCCCCCACCCTATGATTCACTTCCACTTCCATGGTTCCATCCGCTGCCAGATCCACTCCCAGATATCTAAAACACTTTACTTCCTCCAGTTTTTCTCCATTCAAACTTACCTCCCAATTGACTTGACCCTCAACCCTACTGTACCTAATAACCTTGCTCTTATTCACATTTACTCTTAACTTTCTTCTTTCACACTTTACCAAACTCAATCACCAGCTTCTGCAGTTTCTCACATGAATCAGCCACCAGCACTGTATCATCAGCAAACAACAACTGACTCACTTCCCAAGCTCTCTCATCCACAACAGACTGCATACTTGCCCCTCTTTCCAAAACTCTTGCATTCACCTCCCTAACAACCCCATCCATAAACAAATTAAACAACCATGGAGACATCACACACCCCTGCCGCAAACCTACATTCACTGAGAACCAATCACTTTCCTCTCTTCCTACATGTACACATGCCTTACATCCTCGATAAAAACTTTTCACTGCTTCCAACAACTTTCCTCCCACACCATATATTCTTAATACCTTCCACAGAGCATCTCTATCAACTCTATCATATGCCTTCTCCAGATCCATAAATGCTACATACAAATCCATTTGCTTTTCTAAGTATTTCTCACATACATTCTTCAAAGCAAACACCTGATCCACACATCCTCTACCACTTCTGAAACCACACTGCTCTTCCCCAATCTGATGCTCTGTACATGCCCTCACCCTCTCAATCAATACCCTCCCATATAATTTACCAGGAATACTCAACTAACTTATACCTCTGTAATTTGAGCAATCACTCTTATCCCCTTTGCCTTTGTACAATGGCACTATGCACGCATTCCGCCAATCCTCAGGCACCTCACCATGAGTCACACATACATTAAATAACCTTACTAACCAGTCAACAATACAGTCACCCCCTTTTTTAATAAATTCCACTGCAATACCATCCAAACCTGCTGCCTTGCCGGCTTTCATCTTCCGCAAAGCTTTTACTACCTCTTCTCTGTTTACCAAATCATTTTCCCTAACCCTCTCACTTTGCACTTATCAAACAAACAAGATACACATGTGGGATTAAGTGACACATGAAGGAGTGTGTTGACTGCCCAAGAACTTATCATTCCTGCTGACAGAGCATTTGACACTAATTCAGAACAAGAGGGAGACTAGCATGATATATAACATTATTAACATTACATGTAGGGATATGTGAAAAATAAGAATACATAATATAAAATTCCTCCTGCTGGCATGCCTCATGTTGTGTTGAATGCAAGGTGGAAATGATATTGGCTGGGATGGAGTTAAAGTTTCACCTTCCACTAACTATTTCTCTCCCGAGTCATAATATACTTGTGCCTGTTCTGATGCTTGTTGCATGAAGACAGAGAAAACTAAACCAAGAAACTTTTCCATTACCCTGAATCTCTGCTTTCATTTATGCTCTGATTCACTGCAAAGCTGTTTTTCACACAGTCAGGCACACCTTCATAAAAAGAACTCTGATTTAATATCCACTAACAAATCTTTCTGGTCCTTAACCAAAACCATTTCCAGTAACTTATGTAATTCAACCTTTCTTCCTCTCTTCTGGGCTGATCAGCTTATAGCAAACTCTTCACCTAGCTGAGCCATTCATATTTGGTCCTTATATTACTCTAATTCAACTTTGGATGTTTCTGCTTCCAATTTGTAAGTACAGCCTGATCATGTGTAAAGCAACAGTAAGCTGCTGACCAGGGTGCACTAAACAGTCCAGACATATGGAAAGGAAGAACATAGAAGACTGCTTATCAAGAGAATCTATTTGCGTGAAATGGAGGAAGCAAGGAAAGAGAGATCAAGAAGGACGCAGAAGGATGGAGAGGTCTTGGGGTATCAGGGACTGAAAATTCAGGAGGGTGGGTGGCATGCATAGGAACGTATAGACCAGATCAATTTAGTACATGGGTGATAATGTGCTACTAATGGATGAACTAATGAAAGTGAAGTGGTAAGAATAAACAGAGAATTAGTCTGTGGGGCTTTGTTGTACATGGTCAGTTCTTGTATCAGTGAGTTTTATGATAGCAAGAGGATGAACAAGCAAAACTGAGGCTAATGTTCATACGTTCCTAATGCTACCTAACTTAGGTATTAAAAAGAAAAGTAAACTATAATTGGGATGTTTTTGCTTATGAAGGTGGAGACCACCACTTTTTTTTTATTGTCATGTTTGTCCTGCCTGATGCTGGTATGGCTGGCAAAGTTGTATGTGAATTCTGATGAAACAGTAAGTCTGGTTTCTTCTTTAGGGTATACCGATGGGTTTGTTATCTACAGTTGGGCAGCACTGTATACTTAACCTACTGGATGTTTGAAGTGAGTTACAAAAAGAGTTCATTTTCTATGGTTGGGCAGATCTGTAAATCTAATCTAATGGATATTTATACTGTGTTGTAAAAGCATTTGTTTCAAATAACTGGGCAGCTCTGTACATTAAATCTAAAAAAATGTTTATACAAAATTGCAAATTTGTTTAGGAATTTTTCTTCAGTCTGATGTGCATTTGCTGGTGGTGTGGAGTGGTGGTGATAAGGGGGGTTGTATGTTTGTTCATTTTCTACAAGTCCATTGTTGGTGAAGAACACCTTCAGTTGGTTGTTTTGACACCTAGAGGAGAATCCTGCCTTCTACCATCAGAGATGCCAATGTCCTAAATGGGCACAGGAAATGACTCATATACATGTGGTAAAAGTAGAGAGAAGAAAGGATAGAAAAGATTACCTACTATCTTTCAGGTAAAAATTGCCATGATTGTTAAAGTTCATGATACCATGCCCTTGATGAGATACCATGCACTGGATGAGAAAAGAATGACAGTGAACTTAATTGTAACCTTTATGTCTCAAACGAGAAAACTATATCATTATGAAAGGTTGAAAGATGTGAAGAAAAAGAAAGATGAGGTCTTAGTAGAAAATTGGGCAAGAAACTCATTAAGAAAAATGTGAAGAAGTAACTTTACCAAGAGGGTAAAAAGAAGTAAAAAGAAGAATGGAAATGCAGACTGTATATGTAAGTTATTATTACTACTACTATCGGTGTCATCAGTGAGAAGCCGTGCATCACAAAATTCCACACCCTTCCTTCCTTCACCTTAGGCAACCACACCAAAGACGCAGACACATTACTACTGCCTTGCTTGCCTGCACCACTTGACTACTACAGCCCTGCCTGCACGCGTGTATGCATGTCATACGACAGCATCAGCAGCAGCACAGAAAAAGAAGTAGCAGAAACACAGTACAGGGGCAACACGGAGATGTGCCAACAATGGGTGGCGGGTGAGGAGGAAGAAGAAGAAGAACTTTGCTGTGATGATGCAGAGGGCTTGGACACAAAATCAACAACACCAAAAGTAAGTCCAACACCACCACCACAACCTCCTTCACCTCGTCCAGTCCTGCGCCTGAACCCAGGCCCGCTTCCTGCACAGGCCCGACTGGCTCAATCCTCAGAGCCAATCCTTTTCCCGAAGTTACGGATCTAACTTGCCGACTTCCCTTACCTACATTAATCTATCGTCTGGGGATAGGGGAGAAAGAATACTTCCCACGTATTCCCTGCGTGTCGTAGAAGGCGACTAAAAGGGAAGGGAGCGGGGGGCTGGAAATCCTCCCCTCTCGTTTTTTTTTTTTTTTTTTTTTTCCCCCCAAAAGAAGGAACAGAGAAGGGGGCCAGGTGAGGGTATTCCCTCAAAGGCCCAGTCCTCTGTTCTTAACGCTACCTCGCTATCGCGGGAAATGGCGAATAGTATGAAAAAAAAAAAAAAAAAATATGTAAGTTAATAAACCTATGTGCAAGAGAGGGGTGTGTGACACTGTAAGAATAAGTTGTAGAAAGAAAGGAAAGGCATAGGGAAATGAGAAGGTAAAACAACAGATAGGGAACCTAAATCTTCCTGAAATGAGTAATGAAAAAGGGATCAGACAGCAGTAATAAAAACATATATCTATTCATCTGTTTCACTCTATTCCCATTCCCAAGTACATGAGGTGGATTAAGAGATAAATAAAAATACATACAGACATTACATTTAACACTATTTAAGTGAGTGGAACCTTTCCACATATGAAAGTCAAGAATTGTTCAGAGATAAATAAAAAGATATACAGATACTACATTTAACACTATTCAAGTGAGTGGAACCTTTCCATAGATGAAAAAGACACGAACAGTTCCATGTGTTAACCCCAAACTTAGAAAACATTTCACAAATTTTGAAAACTCACATTCCTATCAATTACAAACCTTAGCTGTGTGGAATCTGTGACACACCATCTGGATGAGCTTCATGTCATTCTTCTCAACGCGAGTTGTGTCTCTAATATAGCGGACATTGTACTTCTTCTCTTCCCCGGTGAGCCATTCATAAAACAGGTCTAGGCTTTTAAAGCTTTTGTATTCTCTTGGCACTACAATCTTGTGCACCTCTTCCATATGTTTAAATAAAAGCTTTACCTGCAAGAAAAGCATATAATCTTTAATCAACACCTATCAATGAACCATAATTGTAGCAGAATAAAAGGAAATCAACATTCCATGAATGAATACCTTGCTTAAGCCTTATTAAGCCCCATCTTCATTATCATGGAACTAAACTGACATATTTCTATACGGATCTTGCATTACATAGACCCAATCACTGCAATAGGTTTAAAACATGATGTTATACCCTGAGCAACATAGCACTCTACAAAAATAAAAAACTATTTTCAATTACATCACTCAATGTAAAATTTATATTTATCTATCACACTTTGTCACTGTCTCCCACATCAGCGAGGAAGCGCAAGGCAACAGATGAAAGAATGGCCCAAACCCACCCACATGCATATGTAATAATTTTTTTTTTCTTTGTCGCTGTCTCCCGCGTTTGCGAGGTAGCGCAAGGAAACAGAAGAAAGAAATGGCCCAACCCACCCCCATACACATGTATATACATACATCCACACACGCAAATATACATACCTACACAGCTTTCCATGGTTTACCCCAGACGCTTCACATGCCCTGATTCAATCTACTGACAGCACGTCAACCCCGGTATACCACATCGATCCAATTCACTCTATTCCTTGCCCTCCTTTCACCCTCCTGCATGTTCAGGCTCCGATCACACAAAATCTTTTTCACTCCATCTTTCCACCTCCAATTTGGTCTCCCACTTCTCCTCGTTCCCTCCACCTCCGACACATATATCCTCTTGGTCAATCTTTCCTCACTCATTCTCTCCATGTGCCCAAACCATTTCAAAACACCCTCTTCTGCTCTCTCAACCACGCTCTTTTTATTTCCACACATCTCTCTTACCCTTACGTTACTTACTCGATCAAACCACCTCACACCACACATTGTCCTCAAACATCTCATTTCCAGCACATCCATCCTCCTGCGCACAACTCTATCCATAGCCCACGCCTCGCAACTATACAACATTGTTGGAACCACTATTCCTTCAAACATACCCATTCTTGCTTTCCGAGATAATGTTCTCGACTTCCACACATTCTTCAAGGCTCCCAGGATTTTCGCCCCCTCCCCCACCCTATGATCCATTTCCACTTCCATGGTTCCATCCGCTGCCAGATCCACTCCCAGATATCTAAAACACTTTACTTCCTCCAGTTTTTCTCCATTCAAACTTACCTCCCAATTTACTTGACCCTCAACCCTACTGTACCTAATAACCTTGCTCTTATTCACATTTACTCTTAACTTTCTTCTTTCACACACTTTACCAAACTCAGTCACCAGCTTCCGCAGTTTCTCACATGAATCAGCCACCAGCGCTGTATCATCAGCGAACAACAACTGACTCACTTCCCAAGCTCTCACATCCCCAACAGACTTAATAATACTGTTAAAAAATAAATATAGCAATATTGAGCATTCTGAGCCATCAAAGTCAAGAGGAGGGACAGGGGCTTAAATATATGGCAAATGAGAATTGGGGTGTGTGGGCATTGGCAAACTTTGGGGTGAATAAGATGTTCTGGAAGGAGGTGAATAGTGAGAGAAAAAAAATGAATAAATGGGGACATTACGAAAGGGGGCAAATGGGGAAGTGGTAACAGGCAGAGATAAGGTAAAGAGGAGCCAAATAGATATTTTTTATGTTAACCAAGATAGCACAGGCTATCTATGGCCCCTACTCCCTGGCATTGTGGGGTGCTAAGAATCTGAGTTTCTGCCTGACTACTGCCACTGAGAGGGAGAGCTCAGATAGCAGTAGTATTGGCCCCTCCCACAACCGTCCCTTCTCTGATAGACCTCTCTTTTTCTATTCTCTATACCAACGTTCATGGTCTCTCTAGTAACCTCTCCTTTGTTGAACGCCATCTGTTTAGTACCTAACCTAATATCTTACTTCTCTCTGTGACATAGTTGTACAATGATGTTCTCACTAATCCCTATTTCATATCTAAATATAATCTCCACTCAAGATCTCATTTCAAAGGCGGTGTTTGTGCTTATTCCAAAATCAACACAGCTGTTGCATACCTCAATGGCCCTGAGTATCAGAGCTGTTATGTTATGTGGCTCTGAGTCCATCTCCCAACTACCACACTTTTCCTCTATTTCACCTTCTGCTCTCCTAATTCTACAAATTTTACATCTTTCTTCAACTATCTAAACACCTGCTATGTGACAGTGGCTTCTTCTCAACCTCCCATATTAATGTTGGAGCAATTGAAATCCTCATGTTCTCCATTCTCAATGATTTTGAGGAAATCATCTTCCTGACCGCTGCGACCATTTTGTTAGTATTCTGGATCTGTTTTCACCTTCAGTCCATTCCAGTGTAACTACACAATCTCACCCCCAATTGGTTCATCTGATCACACACTTATAAACATATTTATTCTAACAGAACATCCCCCTCCAGCAGCCCCCTCTAAGCATAAATATTGGTATCTCGATCAAGGTGACTGGAATAACTTATGTAACTTCTTTTCTGACTTTCCTTGGGGAAAATACTCTCTCTTATGTGGTGATCCTTTTGTCTCCATCAAACACAGAACAAAGGTTATTCTTGTGGGAATGGAAGCATTTATCCACTCTGCCTCTTTTTCTTCCAATCCAGGGTTCTAACATTTCAGTTCTAAGGCCATTCAGGCATGGAATCAGGCATATCAGGTTGAGAAAAACTCCTTCCTCTGACTCCCATTCAGCTTTTATCAGTGCCTTTATTCACTGCACGCGATCCTTATTCAAAGGAAGTGTGATAACCTTTCCTTGTCATCCACAGATAGGTCTTTCTGGTCTTTAGCTAAAGGCATCTCTGACAACTTATGTCATTCTATCCTCCCTTCACTCTTCTGTTCTGACAGTACTTTAGCTATATCATTTATAAAAAAACAATTCTCTTTGGGTCTCACTTCTCCTCTAACTCCACCTTGGAAGACTTTAACATTCCTTCACCCCCTGATGCTCCTCTTACTAACCCTATGCCTCTACCTCTAATCTTTTTTTGGACTGTCCAAAAAGCACTTCTTTCTCTGGAGATAAGCATGACTTATGGTCCTGACAGCATCCATTCCCATGCACTGAAAGAGTGTACCTTGAAACCTGCACATGTGCTTGCTTGTCTGTTCTGTTTCTGTTTAAAAACCAAAACTTTTTCTTCTTCTTGGAAGCATGCATTAACAAATTGCATCCCTAAGAAGGGTGAACATTCTGATCCCTCAACCTATCATTCTACTGTTTTGACATCTACCATTTCCAAAGTTTTTGAATCCCTCCTCAACTCCCACATCCTCAAACACCTTGAATCTCAGTTTTCTCTCTGATCACCAGTGTGGTTTCCATAGAGCGAGATCCACTGGTGATATTTTTTCCTATCTTACTAATGTCAGGACATCATCCCTGAAAGGTTTTGAGGTCTTGTGTCGTTGCCCTTGATATATCCAAAGCATTTTGACAAGGTGTAGCATTGGGGGTCTCATCTCTAAGCTCCCTTCTTTTGGTTTCCCTCTCTCACTTTGCTCCCTCATATCCAGCTTCCTCTCTGACCTCTGTGGTTGTTGATGGACCAGCCTCTCCCAAATTCTCAATCAAATGGTGCCCCTCAAGATTCTGTCCTGTCCCCTACACTTTTTCTCCTTTTTTATCAATTATTTCCTCTCTTACACTGAAAACCAAATGCACTCATATGCCGACAACTCAATGCTGCATTCATCCACCCCTTCATTTCTGCTCCTTCTCTCACTTGATCAGCATCTCAACACAGCTTCCTAAATAAACTCAAGACTTGGATAGGATATCTCAGTGGGACAGACAAACCTAGTTAGGTTTAATGCCTTCAAGACCTAGTTTCAACCCATTTATCGAAAACTCCTCACAACTCGTCTCTCCTTTGATGGTTCTGTACTTTCACCTCTTCAGTCAAAGAACATACTTGGTATCAATGGAACATCCACTCTTTCTTGGAAACCCAACATTATGGAAATAGCTAAGTCTACCACTGAGAAACTGGGAATCCTGCTTACATGTCAGAATTTCTTTTCACCTGAACAACTGCTACGTTTATGCAAAGGATTAATTTGTCTTTGTATGGAGTACTGCTCTTACATCTGGGGTGGTTCTAGCTCTGCATCCTTACTTGACAGAGTTGAGTCAAAAGTGGTCCAACTTATAAGCTCTCTCAGGCGAATTTCAAACTTTCAACCTCTCACCCTACACTGTAATGTTGGTCCACTTTACTTCTTTTATAGGTATTACTCGATCACCATTTCATGTGTCAGTGCAGTAGTGCCAGGAAACAGATGAAGAATGGCCCATCCACCCATATACACATTCTTTGTGTCTGTTCCTGGCAATACCTTGCTAATGCAAAGAGAGAGAGGGATAAAAGCAGAGTACAGTCAGAAGACAAAAACCAGAGTTTCCACACATGGCAAGAGGAAGGAGTAGGCCCGCTAACACTGCAGAGAGGGCAGACTGGAAGTAATGTATTCAAATGTTGATGGATCAACAGGAAACAGATGAAGAATGGCCCATCCACCCATATACACATTCTTTGTGTCTGTTCCTGGCAATACCTTGCTAATGCAAAGAGAGAGAGGGATAAAAGCAGAGTACAGTCAGAAGACAAAAACCAGAGTTTCCACACATGGCAAGAGGAAGGAGTAGGCCCGCTAACACTGCAGAGAGGGCAGACTGGAAGTAATGTATTCAAATGATGATGGATCGATGGTTTGTAGTAAACAGCTGGAATTCAAGGGTCATGTAAGGAACATCTCACCTGATATCGCTGGAGTAGTGAAAACTAAGGTCACCAAAGAGATAAATTCTCACCTGTTCTGCCCATGATTGCAAAAAAGAAAAGAGAAGGCAAAGGAGGGGTAGGATTAGCTCTATTAATAAAAGAGCTTAAAGTTTCAAGTAATAATGAAAGATAGCCCATTCAGACATTACACAATGGGAAGAGACGATGTAGAGAAGTGCATAGTGAAGCTAATGAATAATTATCCTAGGAACAGCAATTATCTGGAACAAATATACAATGATAACAATAAAGGAACAATCAGAATGGTACATTAGAAGTAAAATACTCATTCTTGAATATGTAAAAGCAATGATAATGGGGATTTCAATAATAAAAAGACAGAGAGGGGACTTTGGGTTCTCATGCTGATAAGGAGACATTAGAGTTTTTACAGTGTATGCAGGATTACTGACTAATTGGCGCTATACCAATGTGTCAGGGAGCACACTATGATGAAAGGGACAGATACACCATCACTGCTAGATCTCTTCTTGCAAACTAGCACAGATATTGAGAATATCATATATGATACACCAAATGGACGAAGTGATAATGTAATGCTCAAGTTTGATTATGTGTTAAACAAGGACATCACAAGAGCAATTATGAGACATGACACATGGATACAACACAAACCTAAATAATTACCATGGTAACACAGACTGGGATAAGGAGTTCAGCAACTAAGAACCAAGGCTTTTTGGTGTGAGGCTCTGTGAAATTTACAATGAAGTAAACACATGGGTACCTAAAGCCTCAAATAGAGAGAGAACAGTAAGACACAAGAAGGAATGGCTCAACATTATATGTCAAAAATAACAGGAGCTTCAAGATATTAAGTGGTGAAGATATAGACAGCAATCAAACCAGCCAGCATTTGCAAGACATAAGAACGCATGGAATCAGTATACCGGAATAAGAATGGTGGATAAAAGACACTTTGAAAAGAATATTGTGGACAATGGAGGTTAAAATCCAAAACTTTTCTACAAATTCAACAAGAGTCAGTTGTCAATTGAGGAGCAGCTAATCAGACTAAGTGATTTTGAGGGAAAAATTGTATTGGAAGTCAATTACAAGTTCAAAACCCCAACACCATGAGATGGAATGGTGAGGAGGTTCTGAAAATCACTGAGATATCTAGAAAAGATATTAACAGAATAATAAAAGAACTTGACCCATACAGGGATCATAGTCCTGATAAAAATTCACCATATGTGCCAAAGATGTGTGTGTATATACTGGGTGAGCCATCTGAATTACTGTTCAAGATGTCAGTGGAGAGAGGCAAAGTGCCAAGGTAATGAAAATGGGTAAACTTCATACCTATATGTAAGACAGCAGACCAGGAACAGACATTGAACTACTGACTGGTCTCACTAACTAGGATGAGGTGTAAGGTTCTGAAAACAATAGTGGAAAGCAAGTGGACAACTTTCTACAGAGGAGAAACTTGGTAAGTGGGAGACAGAATAATTTTGGGAGAGGAAGCCATGTGTAACTAACCTTTTAGTTGTATGAAAGAATGATCTCAGTCCTGGACAAAAGGGAAGGCTAGGTGGACTGCTTGTATCTGAAGCACCAAAAGGCATGAGACACAATACCGAATAGGAGGCTGGAACAATGGAGTGAAACTCCTTCAATGGACAGAAGAATACCTCAGTGGGAGGGAACAAAGGATGATTGTTAGAGAATCCTTCTCTAAATATGATGAGGAGACCACTGGAGTGCCACAGGGCTTGGTTCTGGGACCATTTCTTTTCTTGATCTATGTTAATGACTTGCCTGATGGTATGGAACTCTACCTGAATATGTTTGCAAAACTGGCCATTCTTCTTGATCTATGTGAATGATTTGCCTAAAGGTACAGAATCCTATCCGAACGTGTTTGCAGACAACGTATGCAAAATACTTGAGAGAAGTGAACAGCGAAAAGGATTGCATCACCTTACAAGGGGACCAAAATAGACTCCAAAGTTGGTCTGAAGCATGGCAGATGAAATTCAAACCAAATAAGTTTCAAGTAATGACAATGGGACAAAACTATAGACAGCCTCAATATCATTATCATCTTGTAGGAATTAAGCTTCAGAATCCAGTGCATGAGAAAAATTTGAAAGTTAACAATGTCCCAAACCTGCAGCCAGTATCCCTCATTAAGAGATTAGTTAACAGGTCAAACTGTCTGCTGTTAAATAACAGAGTAGCTTTCAGGTATATGGATAAGGAAATATTTAGCAAGCTATCTATATTCTAGATAAGGCCAAAACCAGCATAAGCTTCTCAGGTTTGGTCACTACACCTAAAGAGGCACAGAGCACCAAAAGGGAAGTCCAGAGGATGACATCAAACAAGATTACAGAATGAAGAATGCTAGGTTACAGGGAAAGGCTGAAGACTTAAAATTTACCTACCTTGGAAGAGAGAAGAGTGAGGAAAGACCTGATCATAACATCTATATCATTAAAAGAGATCAATAATGGGGACACTGAATAGTTCTTTGAGGTATGAAGGGAGAGAACAAGAGACCATAGCATGAAGCTACACAAGAAACATGTAAAAAAAAAAAGAAAGATGTATAAGAGTGCATATGAACAGAAAAGAATGACTGAGGATATGGTTTATACATACAGCATACATAGATTTAAGAGGTTATACGAATAAGAGGATACTCAAGAAATCGAGCCCCAAGAGTTCAAAATTCCCTCCCCGTACAACACAAGTACTCAATTAATCTATGCCACTGCTGATATAGCATGGCTACCAACCATGAAGTTATGCCCTAGATCATCAGACTACGTAAGTATTTAAGTCCCTAAATACATATTTGTGTTTTGTTCTTTATGTTGTGTCAAATTACTGAGAAAAATAATTTTTTTTTTTTTTTTTTTTTTTATACTTTGTCGCTGTCTCCCGCGTTTGCGAGGTAGCGCAAGGAAACAGACGAAAGAAATGGCCCAACCCCCATACACACGTACATACACACGTCCACACACGCAAATATACATACCTACACAGCTTTCCATGGTTTACCCCAGACGCTTCACATGCCTTGATTCAATCCACTGACAGCACGTCAACCCCTGTATACCACATCGCTCCAATTCACTCTATTCCTTGCCCTCCTTTCACCCTCCTGCATGTTCAGGCCCCGATCACACAAAATCTTTTTCACTCCATCTTTCCACCTCCAATTTGGTCTCCCTCTTCTCCTCGTTCCCTCCACCTCCGACACATATATCCTCTTGGTCAATCTTTCCTCACTCATTCTCTCCATGTGCCCAAACCATTTCAAAACACCCTCTTCTGCTCTCTCAACCACGCTCTTTTTATTTCCACACATCTCTCTTACCCTTACGTTACTTACTCGATCAAACCACCTCACACCACACATTGTCCTCAAACATCTCATTTCCAGCACATCCATCCTCCTGCGCACAACTCTATCCATAGCCCACGCCTCGCAACCATACAACATTGTTGGAACCACTATTCCTTCAAACATACCCATTTTTGCTTTCCGAGATAATGTTCTCGACTTCCACACATTTTTCAAGGCTCCCAAAATTTTCGCCCCCTCCCCCACCCTATGATCCACTTCCGCTTCCATGGTTCCATCCGCTGACAGATCCACTCCCAGATATCTAAAACACTTCACTTCCTCCAGTTTTTCTCCATTCAAACTCACCTCCCAATTGACTTGACCCTCAACCCTACTGTACCTAATAACCTTGCTCTTATTCACATTTACTCTTAACTTTCTTCTTCCACACACTTTACCAAACTCAGTCACCAGCTTCTGCAGTTTCTCACATGAATCAGCCACCAGCGCTGTATCATCAGCGAACAACAACTGACTCACTTCCCAAGCTCTCTCATCCCCAACAGACTTCATACTTGCCCCTCTTTCCAGGACTCTTGCATTTACCTCCCTAACAACCCCATCCATAAACAAATTAAACAACCATGGAGACATCACACACCCCTGCCGCAAACCTACATTCACTGAGAACCAATCACTTTCCTCTCTTCCTACACGTACACATGCCTTACATCCTCGATAATACTATACAGAAGAAACATAATCTTCATAACTTATTTGGGAATAAAATATTTCACTGACTTTGCTGTTGCATACCAATAGACTTTTAGCCATGAAATAGCAATATCCAACCACTGTGATGCAGTCTTTGCTAGCCTTAAGACATGAAGTCTTTGCCTCAGCTATCATCAGATATGTTTATTTGCATCTTCTAGTAAAAGCCAGTCTTGTCAGAGTTCTATACATGATCTGGAATGTAGCCTTTCTTGTCTATAATTTTCTGGTGTTCCAATTTTGTACACTCTGCACCCTCTCCATAAGCTGTTGAAGCTTTACCTGACAGAATTAAGTTCTCAGACCAACTCATTTCTCAACTGGTAAAATTATGAAGCCAGCTCTGGTTAGAGCGAAATCTACTTTCCCTGACTGATTCTCCTTTCTTCATCAACTCTTAAATCTCAATACCTTTATTTCCATTCAATTGCCCAGTTGTTGGAAACTGTCAAATCTGCATTTCTTGCACTCAGATTTTCAGGGCATCCTCCATCTTCATAAATGTCAGCATCCTGATATCCATTGCCCTTTCCAAAGTTTTAGATGGCTGACAAAAGGCCTTTGTGACAGATGCAATCTTCTTTATGGCGTGGATTCTGCTCTTTAATATCATAATGGTGAGCAACTGATGAAGCACTAGTCCAACACTTAAGATCATTCAATATCTTGAACTTTTCCTACAAGGCAAAGGTCTTCCTTACCCTCCTGGTAGGTTCACTTGTTGTAGGAGTACTTGCCAAATGCTTAGGCATAGTGGTGACTGGATCAAATGTGCAGAAGTGTAGAAATATATGAGTGGCAAATGATTCATACTGAAGCTTAAATGTTAACACAGAACTGACATTGTGGCCAAAGTAGCATTTGCAGCACTGGCCCTATGTTGTATCACACTGGCTCATGTTATTATAAAAGAATCGGGGGAAATTTACATGCATGTGCTATATCAAGATCATTATATCAAATTGAACTATATCCTAATAATATTCTATAAGGAATTAACTTGGGGATGACAATCATAATCCTTGGACTGCTAGACGAAGAAGTAAATTGGAGAGAGGAACTCAGGAAAGTTTCTGGGGTAGAGCATACTAGAAAACTGTATTTGACTGGGAAAGCCTGGAGAAATTTTTGAAGGGGGATCCCCCACCCCTATCACAACACAGGGGAGAGTTCGCTGGGGTAATAAGTCATAAGAGACACAGACAGAGAGAGATGAAGATCTTGGTGAGGTAATCATTTGCCATGCATTCTACATATCCTTTCCATTCAGAAAGACTCACCCATGAAGGCATGCAAGCTCTTTATCCATCTTATGTGAATGGAAAAGCAATTATAAGATGACTGATATACAAAAAAGAATCCTTCATCAAAAGCAACCTCATATCCACTGGTACTAAAAAACAACAGAGAACATTAAATTTTTAACCAGCCATGACGTCAACATTACATTGACTGATGTCTATCAGCAAGATCTTAATATACTTAACAGAAAGTTCAGGTAACAGAATAACAGATATGAAAAATTTATAAAGATTGTGATATTGGTGGAAAACAGACCTGATAAAAGGAGAGATGACTGCAACCAGGTTCTTGGCACTTAAAATTACCTCCTCTTGATACAGTAGGTTTGTTAATCTGGCTCACCTCTGAACAAACCTCACGAACATGTCGAAGAAAGTCAAAGTGTTTGGAAAATACTTGCTGACATTCCTGCAAAGAGAAACATGTGAATATCTGTATGTACAAAACTATCATCAGAATCAATCTCAATACAGAAAAACACAATTTGTATAGAATATCAAAAATTATTACTACCAGTCAATCTCTATATCTCTAACACCCATTCCCTCAGAAGCTCTCTCAATTATCACTGATAACTGAATTTTGATACGAAAACCCTTGGTAGCATGTATCTTATAGGTTGGTGGCTCCAGTCACAGATAAAAGTCCACATCAAGGCTTGGCCTTAAGTGAAATACAGGGAGGATTATGAAAAAGGAGAGATTTTTTTTTTCTTTTTTTTTTGCTTTGTCGCTGTCTCTCGCGTTTGCGAGGTAGCGCAAGGAAACAGACGAAAGAAATGGCCCAACCCACCCCCATACACATGTATATACATACGTCCACACACGCAAATATACATACCTACACAACTTTCCATGGTTTACCCCAGACGCTTCACATGCCTTGATTCAATCCACTGACAGCACGTCAACCCCGGTATACCACATCGCTCCAATTCACTCTATTCCTTGCCCTCCTTTCACCCTCCTGCATGTTCAGGCCCCGATCACACAAAATCTTTTTCACTCCATCCTTCCACCTCCAATTTGGTCTCCCTCTTCTCCTCGTTCCCTCCATCTCCGACACATTTATTCTCTTGGTCAATCTTTCCTCACTCATTCTCTCCATGTGCCCGAACCATTTCAAAACACCCTCTTCTGCTCTCTCAACCCCGCTCTTTTTATTTCCACACATCTCTCTTACCCTTACGTTACTTACTCGATCAAATCACCTCACACCACACACCGTCCTCAAACATCTTATTTCCAGCACATCCATCCTCCTGCGCACAACTCTATCCATAGCCCATGCCTCGCAACCATACAACATTGTTGGAACCACTATTCCTTCAAACATACCCATTTTAGCTTTCCGAGATAATGTTCTCGACTTCCACACATTCTTCAAGGCTCCCAGAATTTTCGCCCCCTCCCCCACCCTATGATCCACTTCCGCTTCCATGGTTCCATCCGCTGCCAGATCCACTCCCAGATATCTAAAACACTTCACTTCCTCCAGTTTTTCTCCATTCAAACTCACCTCCCAATTGACTTGACCCTCAACCCTACTGTACCTAATAACCTTGCTCTTATTCACATTTACTCTTAACTTTCTTCTCTCACACACTTTACCAAACTCAGTCACCAGCTTCTGCAGTTTCTCACATGAATCAGCCACCAGCGCTGTATCATCAGCGAACAACAACTGACTCACTTCCCAAGCTCTCTCATCCCCAACAGACTTCATACTTGTCCCAGACATATACATATATATACACATGTACATAATTCATACTGTCTGCCTTTATTCATTCCCATCGCCACCCCACCACACATGAAATAACAACCCCCTCCCCCCTCATATACGCAAGGTAGCGCTAGGAAAAGACAACAAAGGCCACATTCACTCACACTCAGTCTCTAGCTGTCATGTAATAACAGCTCCCTTTCCACATCCTGGCCCCACAGAACTTTCCATGGTTTACCCCAGACACTTCACATGCCCTGATTTAATCCACTGACAGCACGTCGACCCCGGTATACCACATCGTTCCAATTCACTCTACTCCTTGCACGCCTTTCACCCTCCTGCATGTTCAGGCCCCGATCACTCAAAATCTTTTTCACTCCATCTTTCCACCTCCAATTTGGTCTCCCACTTCTCCTCGTTCCCTCCACCTCTAACACATCTATCCTCTTGGTCAATCTTTCCTCACTCATTCTCTCCATGTGACCAAACCATTTCAAAACACCCTCTTCTGCTCTCTCAACCACACTCTTTTTATTACCACACATCTCTCTCACCCTATTATTACTTACTTGATCAAACCACCTCACACCACATACTGTCCTCAAACATTTCATTTCCAGCACATCCACCCTCCTCTGCACAACTCTATCTATAGCCCACACCTCGCAGCCATATAACATTGTTGGAACCACTATTCCTTCAAACATACCCATTTTTGCTTTCTGAGATAATGTTCTTGACTTCCACACATTCTTCAACGCTCCCAGAACTTTCGCCCCCTCCCCCACCCTATGATTCACTTCCACTTCCATGGTTCCATCCGCCGCTAAATCCACTCCCAAATATCTAAAACACCTTTCCTAGTATCTTACTTCTCTCTCAGACCCAAATGTCTAATGATGTTCTCACTAGCCCCTTTTTATATCCAAATATAATCTCCACTCACGATTCCAGTTCCAAAGCAGTGTCTGTGCTTATTCAAACATCA